>NC_092672.1:29661890-29964920 GCF_964355755.1 Antedon mediterranea
GTAAAGTAGCCAATGCAAACAGCTTAAAAAACTTTACATACCTGGTGATTCTGGAAAGATTCCTGTCGCCATTAGACTTAGTGATTTTGAAGAAAATGAACTAGAAACTAGTTAATAACTTCACGCACATTGCACACTGACAATACTGTAATACACAGTGGAATAAAGCAAAAGTTGTGTTTGTTAACAGCGTGTATTAGTGATTTGTATTAGATTGTATGGTAGATTGAACACGGACAAAATGATTGATATTTAAATCAAGTAGGAATGTATGTTGGTACCAATCTGTGAGTGAGGGCGGTGTTTTTCGACCAATTTTGAACACGGAAAAATGATTGATATTTAAATTCAGAGTTTTTCGGACCTAGAGAGATAGATGCCATGTGTTGCGCCTATCCAGAAGAAAGGGACTACCTGTACATTTATATGTATTTTATGTTGTGTCGCTGTTGCACAATAATTAAAATATAAAGGTGTTAGCAACATGAATGAAATTACTTTGGCTACATGCAGTGTTTGTTGAAGGCATGGTGAAAGAATTTCAATGTACTGATACATGTCTTGAACTGTTTTGATGTTGCACATAATGTTGTGTTACGTTCCTGTGCTTGGAGGAGGATGACTGTAGTTGATGAAGGAATCCAGTGGTGAAAGGATGCAGATACAATACACTCTCCATCTGGAGAGGCCTGCTTTATTTTCGTAACAACACAAGAGCCTGGGGATTTACTACAAATTAAAAACAATTTGAATATCAAAGACAGTTATTTAGCACACATTTATTTTACCGTTTAAATGGTATTTTGATTACGATAAAAAAAAACACTCCATTTCATTTAGACCATTTTCTTTCACTTTCGAAACTTATAGCGAAGGTAACATTCTCTTAAAAAAACTTAATACCATATGTCTGCGCATATAAATGATTTTGGTCGTATTTGATGACACTGTCTCTAAAACCGTGTCTTAATGGTATGCTACTTTGATAATCTAATTAGTTATAAGTTATAATATTCACAATTTTAACAATTACGGATTGTCTATAATTACAGCTATAAACTGGTGTATTTTAAAATAAAATGTAATTGTTTTTCTCGATGCCATTAGTCGAACTAAGATTGCTAATTTTTGTATGCACTTCCATACAGGGTATTAGAAGTCATAAAAGTTTTCATTGTCCCACCAAAAACTCAGTAACATAGGGTACGACAGAGTATCTTTTTGAACGAAAGCACTCGTTTTAACATACCCAGGTAGCAAGCCCATATGGGAACCATTATGGGACCTATATTAAAGCATATGGGTAGCCTACCATATGGGTTTCCCATATGGGATTCCACTATTTTTACACCCAAGAACCATAGCATTACATGACATAAATGAGGTACGGTTTTCTTTGCAAAATATATCGATATAATTATGTCATTCACGTCTGACGAATCCTCGAAAATTCAATGATAGATCGCCAAGTACGTCGGTCTTCAGTTTGATGTCTTTTGATGATATACTCTATGTTGTCCAATTAATATTTTTATCCCGGTCAACCCATGACTTTGGACGTCCTGACATCAGAGTTGCTCGCTCGAATGTTTACCATGCAAAAATATCTTTTCTATAGCCAACGTATAATAGCGTTTTTCTTTAAACATAGTATTTTAATACCACAGAATACTGGAATTTATTTTCATCGACGTAGCATACCCCAATTATGATAATCATAACTCAAAAGCACTGATCTTGAGTTTAGTCAGTGCCCAGGTTTAACATAGGCCTACTGTAATATGCAATTTGAAAGAATAGCGTTTTAACTAAACGAACTTCCTTTAGTTATTCCTCTATAACTTTAATTCCGCAAAATATCTATTTCACTGCCCCCTATGAGTATAACACACATCAGAATCCGCTTCCTCTGAATTTTGGATTTATAACGATGTCACTTAAGTGCCTCGAAGGGCCATCGCTACCACTAACTTTGCCAGGAGAATAAGAGCCGGGAAATGTTATATTTGATGTGATGCTGATAACTTATATGAAGCAAAATATGCGAATAATGTTGCCAATCTGATACAGATAGTTATGAAGTATTATATAATATGTAAGCAAACAATGGAATAATGATTGGACAAAGAAGAAGACGATGATAATTTAGTCATTATTCGACACATTAAAACATTTATGTTTTTAAATGATTTATCTAGGAGGAAGACGGCCATTTTTAGGGTTAATCTGTGACAGTTATAATACAATGTATCCCATAGGGTCAGATCTAATATCGTGCGTTTTCACATAATTACCATAATATCTATATATACGGTAATTATTATAAAAGTTAAGAAAAAAAATTTGTCTTCGATCTTGTAGGGGACCGGAATCGGAAATTTGAGACATTGCAGTCAATGGTATTTTCGTATATCCCAAAGCCATGAGTAATACTGTAGTTACAATACAAAAGGACTAGCCATGTGACTCTCCGAGTTATCAAATTTTGTAGGGGGCGAATCGGAAATTGTTGGGATAGGCCTACTGTCTGGGGCAACTTACATGAAAAAGTTGATGTCATGGCATTTCCGTATATCCCAAATGGTATTAGTTACAATGTAAAAGGGATTTTGACGTGTGGCTTGATTAAATCTTGTATGAACCAACGGGCATTTTTGCGCTACTGTTTGGGGAAACTTCAGGATAAAGTTGCTGTCAATGGTATTTTTGTGCATCCCAATGTGTAGCAGTTACAATGCAAAAGGAATTAGCCGTGTGGCTCTTCGCATGATTAAATCTTGTAAGGCCCAACGGGCATTTTTGGGCTACTGTCTGGGGCAACTTACAGGATAAAGTGGCTGTCAATGGTATTTTTGTGCACCCCAATGTGTGACAGTTACAATGCAAAAGGAATTTGCCGTGTGGCAACTTACACGATAAAGTTTTTGTCAATGGTATTTCCGTATCCCAATGTGTCTCTTGATATGAATAACACCAATTTTTCGTGGTCACTTGGGGCTACTGTCTCGGGTAACTTACAGGATAAAGTTGCTGTCATTTCTGTTTGAACATTCTATAAACATACGGACAATGTCCAACAACTTTTATCCGTGTGGCTTTTTAAATGATTTTAATCATTTAAAAATGTTTTACCCCTCCTATTACGTGTCCCCAGGGAAAATTTACAGGATATGACCGGCAGCAATATTGATTATTGAATCTTAGCCATTTATCTAAATAATCAGCCCATCAAACCTTTTGTGGTTTTTTACATGAATACATTCTCTGGGCGCCCGGTCTAGACGCTATAGTGCTGCAAACATCACAGGTTTGATTTCACGCAATTTTGTTTCCTATATACTGTAATATATTGGTTTTTCCTCTTCAAAGCGATTGTGTAATAATAATTATTCTTCTATTGTATCATGTGACCTTCAAACTATATTTGTACTGAAAACGATAGACCTACTTTAACTTATACGATGTAGTATTGTATTATTATTACTTCATACTGCATGTATACAGTAAGCCCCAGGAAAAACTAAGTCATGCATTACAAACGTACGCGCTGCGCCGAGCTAAAGAGGTCATTAAACTGTATAATGTGTGGACATTGATAGAGGCCAAATCAGTCGGAAAGCCGCGTTGGTAACGCATCACTGATTTCATTCATTGTGAGGGCGCGCTTCGTGGAAAATGTTGGAATTTTTGCTATTTTAGTACACTTTGAAAATTGTATAATTTTGATATTAGATGAAATCAATAAACGTATTTCAATAGTTGAACTGCAAGCGTAAATAATGATAAAAACTGTGATCTAAATTCCACAGTTTTTTTGTTTCGAGAAATATCATTATTTTGTGTATAAACTTTTTTATTTATATTTTTTTTTAAATGATAGTAAAAAATCATTAAATTTCATATTTTCTAGATAAGGTTTCAAAGCGAATTTAAAATCCTTTCAAGATAAACTATTAAGCTATCTATTAAAATAATTTTAAGCTTTCTTGGGATGCAACTCCCACTAATCAAACCAAACCTACTACATTTCTGTTCAGTTACGATCGAAAAACCGCCATTTTGAAACTTTGTTTACGTTTTACGAAGCTGGTACGAATCGACCCGGACCGAATCGTGTCCCTGTTTAATCCGGTTGTTCATGCAGGCGTACTGCGTCACAGGCCTAAGGTTTCAATCTGCTGCCCGATTATTGTTCTATTTGGTTTCTGATCTAGGAAAGGCCTACTTAGACTAGCTACTATAATTACTTACTTAACTTCTAGCCTAGCTAGGCCTAAACATAGTATTTTCTAGGCCTAGGCCTAGTTAGGCTAGTAATTCTGATAGTAGTTTGTGTTATAGGGCCTATTATAGTAGCTGGAGTAGAAGTAGACATAATCTGGGTATATACCAAGCAAGAAGAAGCCTGAAGAAGAACCTAGGCCCAGAAATAATTACAAAAACTGTTAAAAAAACAATAAATTGAAAAACAAAGTGCCAAAAGATAACCCATTTTCAATTTATATATAAATATGGTGGGGAATGTTATTTATAAAATCAGGCATCTTTTGTTTGAGAAACTCAACCATGTATTTTTATATGGTCATGTTTTTAAAAAAGATAATTATTAGCCCATCATTTACTTGAGTATTGTTAATTGGTTGGTACTTATAAGTATATCAATATCTGGCAGTAAATGTCACACTTGTATACAGAAATATTCTATTACTTTATTAGATACAACTTACATTTCACACAAGCAATACATTTTTTCTTTTTATGTATACATATACAGAATGTGAAAAAATACAACCTTTCAAACAATTACCGGTACTGATACAAATAGTAAATACTACTGTATATAAAAACTTCTAATAACACCTTGTTCATCAGACATAACAAACTAGCTAGGCCTAATACTGTAAATATAAAATATGCCACCATATGTACTTTTTAGATATCATTTTTACTTGAGTCTTACTGTTGTACTGATTTTATGATTGTTTTATGTTTATATTGTATGCATCTGTGCGACTCTGGTTAATAAAGTAAATCAATCAATCAATTGCAACTTAATTTATATCTTTATAAAAATTTACTGATCTGAAACACTTCTACAACTTAAATGAATATAAATTTATATGTTATATTAGCGAATAAAATGAAAAACTATTAGCAATGATATTGAAATCGAGAAAACCACTTTACAGCTTCCACCGTCCAACCTCATATTGAAGAACGAGATAGAAAATCTTGATACCAACAAAAAACCTGAAATGAAAATGAATAGCTGAAATGTAAAGAACTATTTAAATAATTGTCACTATGACGAAAACATTTTCTTAAATACTGTATAATTATATAATTATTCCACAACCTGAAAACATATTCAGATACAATATGACTGGAGACCTACCATAAAAAAGCACTAAACACAAAACTTCCTTGTGTCTGTATATTTATTGTATAATTAATAATACAGTAAATAAATTGTACCCATCAGTTGCCAACAATAATGAGGATATTTAACTATAATGTCAGGCTGCGATTGGCTTAATTATCTTTTTAAAACCTTCCCAACGCATCTTCAATATAGAGTAGGATTAACGAAACTTTAATAATACTAAATTGTAACTAAAGTATTTTAATTATCAACATGTTACTAAGGCTAAGCCTAGGCCGATATTACGACAACGATCCACCAGGTCGTGCACACACCCACACCTGCAACAACCACAATCAACACACCATGCACCACACACGACGGAACTAGTGCCGCGAGACGTAACAATTATGTGAAATGAGGACCTTTTTTAAAATGTTCGCTGTAGGAAGCTTAAATAGGGTTTCAAGCCAATTTTAACGTAAAACAGACTATTGATACTTACTCTATCCATATACGCCGATTTTTTGGTAATTCACTATATGGGATGCAAATCCCACTAATGGAAAATTTGTAAACAAACACAAGTTAGAATACTTCAGCTTTGACGGCTGCACACGAACTTTGGAAAGAAACTGTCACTGACAACAAATCCTACAAATTATTCCGAAAATTAGGTGACCTGCGACATCTTAAACATATAAGGAACTGATCTTACCATATATGGTTAATTTTTCGCCTATTAATGTTTATTAAACAGCTATAAAATGACGTATACTTTATGCTAATGTTTTCGCGCGAAACGTTGATGCCTCTGTGCCGAGAGAGGGCTTCTAAAATTAATGACGTCATGCGAAGTCGAAAATTTCGCGATAACGGTCATATTTCCCAACGCGGCTTTCCGACTGAATCAGGGAAGAGTTAATTAACCAAATAAATCTACTCATATCAGATCGATCTGAGAGAATTAAAAAGATGCTAATATTACGTAACTCATACTTGAATGTTTAGAAATGACCCCATGTGATAAAAGTATAAACAAACTCGTTTGTTTTTATATTGTGTCCACACTGAGGCTTTATTCACTAGGTGATCATGTGTCCACACTGATGACCATATTTATGTCTACATAAGTAGTCATTATTTCTCCAACAAATGTTCAGTGCAGCGTACGTATCGATTGGAGATTATCTGATATTACAGTCTCTTGATATAAATGCTGAACGTGAATTCCGTCAACACCATTAAACCACATTATCATCCGAATCGAACATATTGTACTGTACCATCATCCACCGTAACCAGAACCACACATCTGTATAATCACTATCATGTTTATGGTGTAGTTATTTCCATTTTTTCCGAAGTCACAATTCTAATTTTCATCAGCAGTTCCATGGGGCATTTTATTGTCCATGATTGTCCATTATAATCGTCATTATCATCATATAACCATCATTATTATTATCATCATCATCAGCAGCAGCAATATTGCATCATCGATTCATCGTCATCATTATCATCCTTAAATCATCATCTCCATCACTGGCAGACAATGAGAGCACTCAAGGCAAGGCATGAGACACATAATCATCGTAATCATTATTAGGACTACTGTACCATCCCCCACATCGTCCATCATCAATGCAATTGGTATATTTCTTTAATTGTTTATTACCATTAGAACTAAGGAGAAATTTTCGGGATCCAACGAAGAATTCCCTTAGGTGTCTCCTGATAGGGGTCGGTCGTATTGTGTAGTGTTAAAACATATATTTATTCTCGTGTATTACACGTGGGAATGTGCCTCCTCCTGAATAGGGTGTCCTAAAGGGGGAGTTCTACTTCATATTGTTAATACTTGAACTTCAGTGACATCAATAGCGTCTAAATGTTTCGAATCAATGAACTAAACGAATTATCGATTGTTTTCTATTCAGAATAGGAGCAAATCGATGAGCCCTGGGAGGACAAAGGATGCGTCTTCTACATCAATCGTGAACAATCTATCCCCTAGGCGTGAACGTAGGAAAAAAATATCTATGAAAGAAATTAATTTATCCCCACGAAGACGACCTTCCCGCCGAACGCCTGGGACAAACCATGTAATAGACGACCTGAACAAACTTCGTCTGGACGGACATTACTGTGACGTCACTCTTATTGCAGACGGTAAACGACATCTCGTGCATAAGAATATTTTAGTGGCGAGTAGTCCGTATTTTAAAGAGTTGTTTGAAGCCAAAGGTAACCAATACAAATCGGAATTTAGGTTGATTGGTGTCCGCAGCTCAGCATTGTCTGTTGTTCTTGGTGTTGTGTACACTTCCAGTCTGAATGCTTCCGATGTGAGCGAACTTGACGACTTGCGGGAAACGCTTCGAATTGCGTACACTTTACGTATAGAAGTTAATGTCGTCTGCGGTAAGTTTATGATCGCGCGTTTGAAGTGTATGAATTGTGTAGATTATTTTTTGCTCACCAAAGAGTTCTACATGGACGATATCAGGAATGAGGTTGTTGGGTATATTGCTAAGAGTTTTGGTGAAGTCATTGAAAGTAATCTCTATTTACCTCTGTCTTGCCAACAGATAATTAACTTTTTAAGTAGAGATGATCTATCGGCAAAGTCTGAGATTTCGAATTTTGAAGCTGTTATGGAATGGTTACGGAGCGATTGGCCGGACCGAAAAGACTACGCCCCGCTTATTATGACCCACATTCGTTTTCCTTTTATATTTGACATCCCAATGACATCGTAAACAATGTCATACCATTTATTACGACACCAGCATTCCTTCCAAACTCTAACATGTGCAACAACGGACGTCTTTGTTGTCTTAGGTGGTGAGGATATGCAAGGGTTAACCAGTGAACAAACATACGTATGTGATATTGAGACAAACGTTTGGAAACCGTTCACAGACATGCCAATTCGAAGACTCGATTTAGCTGTGGCCACCATGGATAATTTCTTGTACGTAGTAGCTGGTGGCCAGTTCTCTGGCGATTCCTTAGGCATTGACAGCATTGGCACGGTTCACCAGTATAATCCACGGTTTGATACCTGGAGTCAACTCTGTCCTATGAAAAAAAGACCCTCGCTGTTCTCTTTAGATGGAATGAATACGTATCTGTATGCAGTTGGTGGGAAGAATACTCAAGGATTAAGTTCTCGAACATTTTACCAGAGTGCGTAATCAGACACAGATGTTGTATACTATCTGTACCACAATCACGCTTACTTTGATCTGATTAAGTTCTCGAACATTTTACTATTACTGTACGGACCATATCAAAATTATTCTACTGTAGTAACTACAATTTGCTTTCGTTTTAACTGGATGGCATTATTTAACAAGTCATTTTTGGGTGGTAATCGTACATGCTGTTTATTACATAACATAATGCATTGAAAAATAATATAGTTACTGCAGTAACCCCAGTGGAATAATTTTGATATTGTCCCTTAGTTATTGAAAGTGGAAAAGGAGAAACACATTTTGCTCCGGCATTTTTTTTTTTACGTGTGTATGGATCTTTTTATTGTGTTGTCAAAAACGTTGTGGATTTTCAATTTCGATGTCTGTTTTTTTTAAGTTACAACTCCTATTAATACTACCAGCTCATTAAAACAAAAAAATCTAAGTTTTGTAATTTTGTTAATGCTTTTAAAGCATTTAAACACAAATAATAAGTTCACTTTATAAAAAGACAGAATAGACTTAAATTAACCAAAACCCATTACCATTTTACTTTTTCTTGCTTTAAATTACAGTTTTTCTGGTAAATAATTTCATTTTTTTCGATCCAAACTATTATGTGAAACTAAAATGGAATATTTAAAAAAAAAAAAATTTAGGAGGACAATATGTTTAATGTTTTCTATTCGTAACCATCACAGTGACTTTTCATAGTTGACTATTTGGCTTGAGTGAGCCCTCGATATTTTCATAAGTTTCATATTTTTATTCGTATTCGTATTCAACTTCCTCGTTTTGTTGACTATTTTAAACTTGATATTTTTTTTTATTCTGGTGGTACAGTGTGTAAAAAAAAATAGAACTCAACGAAAGTGCGTTGAGATTAGTTTGAACTAAACAATTGTATAAAGCCCGCGAGAAAGAACGACCAGTATTTTACTTTTTTTTTTTACTCGTTGGCCTCCTGTGAATAAATTTCTTTTTTAATTTGTACTTTCCGTTTTTTTACATTTTATTTGTAACTGTTATACCGAGTTTTACGAACCTATAAAATTAGACGGAAAATATTTTACAATTTTTATATCGCTGTGTGACGTTGATTAGATTTGTGATAATGGTGTCCTGCAGTGTGTAGAATACATCGGGACAAACAAAGCAAGTACTTATGATACACTATGTGTGCCAACATTTTATTGACAAATATTAAGCCGAATTGCTGTCAAGAACCTAGACTAGACGAAACTTTATCATATGAAAAAGATTACGCATGCGTAAGGCAGGTGGCGCCATTTTCCGTACCTAAAGAGCCAACAATATCGGCTCCTAGTCCTGGTGGTGGAACAAGTCTCCTCGGACTATAAATCGTAGGTCCAGTATAGGCCTACACAGTGTGTCCGTGTGCACTTTAAAGGACTCAGTTCATTATTCGACGAGTAGGGGTGAACTGGTTCATTCATTCATTAAATCTTTTATTTCGAAATCTCAGGTCCATAGAAAGTAAAATTATTAATTAAAAGATAAGCACTAATTACTACTAGGCCTACTCATCTCAGGATGGCATTCCACATGGAGGGCATCTTTGACTTATACAAGACGTTGCCTTTAATCGTTGGGACTGAACATTTACTATAGGTAATCCTTCGCCTAATGACATGACAGTGCCTAAATGCATAAAATAAAAAATAAAATAAAAGTATACCGTAGGCCTACATGTTAATATCATCATCAGCCTAATCATCATAACGTTACGTAACCTGTGGTGTAATGTGTGTCGTCATCCACGCGTCTTCTTTTTTTCGGTGAAGCGTGGTTCCCACTGAGCGACGCAACGTAACGCAACATACGCAGCGTAAGAAAATGCCCTTCCAATCATTTTGTTTGCCCCCGCCTGCGTGAAATAAAACCTGAGATGTTTGCAGCACTATTGCATCGTCGGTTCCCACTTGTGATCGCAATACAGCACTTTGCGTCGATACGTCGCTGCGTTACGTCCTAGTGGGAACCACGCTTAAGTATTGCCTTGTCGTCGACGTTTGTCACCAACTACATCGACCGCGCTAATTACAACAATACATTGATAGCATTGTAAGGGATTTGATGCTGCTTCTGGTTCTTCACACAGGTATTCTATAATCACATTAATTATTGTGAACATGCAAAAGACAGCGTATCAATTAAAAATTAATTGGGAGTATACATCGTACTTTAGGTATAATCTGGTTGATAATTTTGGCTACCCACAGGTGCTAATGGTAAACTTGAGACTTGAAAAATACTTATTGGGTGTGGGTATATTTTAAAAAGTTCGCCTATTATTAGAAGCATTAAAAACAAATTAAAAAATCAAATGGAGGATAAAGTAAAAAACATAGACAATATATCAAGCCACAAATAAATATTTTAAAAAATTACTGGATTTATACAATTTAAAAGACTACACTAGTATGGATATAGGCCTATTTAGACTCTCCGGAGATGATTCACCTGCAAAAATTGAACTAATAAATGAATGTAACAGAATAGTAAAAAGACCAAGAGAGGAAGAAAAAATAAACATGGAACAACACAACAATTAAAAAGGAAATATAAATTATAATAGTGTAAGAGAAACACCATAGAACCATCCTGTCCGGCAGAGCGGAAGTAGAATAAAATAGGTAAAAGCGCCATGTCGCAAGACGAGAGGATGATAAAGATGACAGTTCACCTCTTGAGCCCCACACTTAAGTAGCCCAAAAGGCTTGTCCAATAACTCCATACACTTGGACAGACGTTGCGTTTACTAAATCGTAGAGCTATGCGTTTCAGAGATCACTGTAGATTATTCCCAAACTTGAAAAGAAATTACTTTCAATAATTCAATAATGCACTTTTATGAAAACTGCATAAGTTCTGATGGTAAAGCTTAGTCCAATCTACATTAGCAAAGAAACTCTTTGATTGCAAACTTCAGAATCATATGACTACAAATAAACATAGAAGGACACTCAGAGAGCGAGAGCAAAACCTCCGCCTATATAGGCATTAAAATTGAATCATATTGTGTTCCAATACACCTATGAAATCTTCCTTTAAAATCGTATGAACATTTTGAGTAATCCTGCTAAGAAATATAGAAAGAAAAAAACACGCCTGATTGACCTCATAACCTCTCGCGATTATTCTGGCGGAGGTAAAGACACAAACATCAGCAAATTAGTTTGTCAAGAAGGTACATACCCTACTTCTGTAACAAACTAGTTTTCTGCTACTTTGGAAAACTGTTCTTGTTAAATTCGGAGTTTGCTGGTATTCGCAAATGCATATTTATATAAAGCATTACAAACCTTTGATTATTATCTAATACTTCATAATAGCGTAACACTATTTCATAATAGTCAGCATTTAATTTGACTATTGCAAGTATATAAAGCCATCAAACATTATGTGACAAAAAATGTGATGTACGGACCCATATATATGGACATGATGATGTCATATCACTACCATATGTCGGCATATCACTACGTATGGGCATATCACATTCTTTTTTTGTCAAACTAGTTTGATATGTAGACAGAGCTTTAAATGAAATTAATAATGCGAAATTGTTTTAAGTAGGCTATTCTACAGAGCAAATTTTTTACAATTGACAAAATCGTAATCTCCATTAAAAAAAAATGTACAGTGGTCGATTTTGAAATTTTGAAATATAAATTGTCCACTTTTTTTAATATAGTTGTCATCAATATTTTAAGATATTTAACGTAGGCCTACATGATTGTAAACCAGGAAGAGATAATTCCACATAATTTTACAAATTATTACATTTATATTTCCTAAACTCAAAAATAATCTCTTTGATCTTGTTGCCATTTACAGCTATATAAGAACTTGTTATAGATCAAACTAATTTTGTAACATAAACTTTTTTTATCTGCAATGCCAGTCAAATAGTAGTATATAAAAAATGACAAAAAATCGGAAACAATAGAGTACACATCGGTACAAAATGTAACAGCGTACGCTGTTCCGTCGCATCCTTTGATTTAAAAATCGTTTGAACGCAAGTAGTAGGCCTAATTCCTTGATCATGGCCATTAATCGCCACGTTCTTAATGTGTGGAATGCCTTGTTGCATTGACTTTTTATATAATTATAAACATTTTGTTTTTGTTCTATGAGATTTAGATTTTGTTTTTCTCGTTTGTTATTGGATATATTGTGTCACCATGGTATTCCGAAATAAAAATATGAATGAATGAATTTCGTTGCAACTGTTACGATCACATCAAAATATTTACCTACACACTTTATTTATCAATCACGGTAATAATGTATAATATATTTTTGTCTCAAAGAAAAAATATCAGTATATAATATAAAATATCGGTTCATCATGTACTATTTGACCATTTTATTGATTACAATATAGACGCCAACAGACTAAGCGGGTGCTTGACAATGGGTACCTATACTTAAATGTAGGCATACACAAAGACAAAAACAAAATAAAATATATACATTCGAATACATAATAAAATAGCAATATGAGTCCCCACAACCCGTCAGTATCTCCAGTGAGACACGTCCCCTGATGGGAAAGGGGGAAATCCCCTTTACTATCCTGACCCCTTGACGACGGTTGTAAACAATGTTTCGTCAAGCGCACATTAAAGTGTTTACCACAGGAAAAGGTAATTAAAAACACAGGAGAAACCCCATGGCCCATTTACACTAGAACGATAACGATCAACGATAAATAGAAAAATATGCATTTTGCATACAGAAAACAAAAGAAATATAAAAACTTTTCCTTCTAGAACTATACAATAAACATCTAGGCTATGCTTCATTTGATAAAAATGATATTTTCAAACGTCCAATCAAATGATGTTATGATTATTAAGTAATATTAGTAGTAATTAGTAATTAATTTTATTTTATTGTTTTTATTTATCATGACCTCATTTGATTTTGGAATTTTTAAAATTTAATTGTTATCAAAGACAGCATAAATGATTATCCTATAGTTATAGAACGAAAACCTTTCTAATTCTTTTGTTTTATGTAATAAAAATGCATGCTTATATATTTATCGTCGATCGTTATCGTCCTAGTGTAAATGGGCCTTTAGATCACGAACGACTTTTTAGATTTAATATATATTTTAAAATTCTTAGGTATGCATATTTGGCGATTCTTAGTATGTACTCAATTTCAATTTTATAATGTTATAGGGCCTAGAGAACATTCATCGTAGGCCGTGAGGTAATTTCCCGCATGATCGTAATCAAAACGGTACTGGGTTTTACAGAATTGTTATTGGTCAACGTCGTTGCGTCTTGGTAGTGATGTATAACCAATGTATGATGGAACATCACTGTGCACCGAGCAGAAACGTAGGCCACAACCTTGCTACGTGGTTTGCCTGACCATAGTTATAACATAGTATCGATGATTTATTTTTATAGATATTATTGTGATCAACTCATGAGTATTTATTATACTACGTCATCTCTGAACCAGTACATCTTCCTTCTACATATCGGATCGCACGTGCATTAAAATGCGAACGCCAGCGTATAAAGTAAACCAAACATAAATCGCACAGAAATTGGAGATAATTATATAAAAAGTTCGGTCCGTTACAGTTTTTACGAGACTCTTCTCAAACAGTTTAATGATTTGCATGTTACGAAGAAAGATTTCAGATCTTTAACAATGAATTATTAGATAAGATAAACAAAAATAACTCCACAGGTATAACACTGTTTCATTAGGAGTCGCGAGATCGAAGACATACCATTCTCATTAAAACACAAATACATAATCAATTTAGTCAGTGCAATCTTTGAAATAAATACAATTAACAGACAACTTTGTTTCATTTCCTTTATTCAGAACTAGAAGAAACTAAAAAAATCTTCAAAATAATGTAAACGGATACTTATCTACAATATGGTGTAATTCTACTCAGTTCATTATTACAAAATAATAAAATGTATAAAAAATGTATATACCTTAAGCCTGGTTCTCACTAGAAACAACGCAACGACGTAAGATAAGGAAATACTCTATCAATTTTGCATCCCCTCTCCCCCACCTCTTACGAGAAATTGGATTAACTGCCGTGATGAACGTAAAGCAGCAGAAAATGTGTTATAACGTCTACGGTACCGTGCTTACGTAATCGGTTGCCTCAGCGCAATGTTATATGTTATTGCGTCAATACTTTGAATATTTCGTTGCATCTTAGTTGGAACCAAACTTTCAAACTAATAATAGTTTACTCCTATACTACTGAAGTCAATAATTGACAGGTTATTATTGACGGTTTATTTATTTTAAATACCATTACAGTAATACTTTACTACTCTGAAGGTCCATTGTACATTATATATAGACAAAAGTGTACTGCTGGTATTTCAGATTAATATTGTAATCCATTACATAACATATGTTAAACCAAGATTTATTTATTTCAAATACCATTATAGCATTACTTTAACTACTCTGAACGTCCATTGTACATTATTTATAGACAATAGAAATACTACTGGTATTTCAGATTAATATTGGAATTCATTACTTAACATATGTTAAACTAAGGTTTATTTATTAAAAAAAATTAACTTTACTACTGAAAGTTCTTCTGTTCACATATTAATATTAGTCTAATACCGTCAGTGTTCTAATCCAAGTAAACATCAAGAGTAAATACAAGATGACTTCAAGACTATTTGTGTACTATCACCACCTCTATGCAAATGAGTAAATAGTAAATGCGATTATAATGCATTGAAAACAGTTCATTAATTTCTAACTATCACTTTGTACAATATTGAAACAAAATATCATCAAATCACATTTGCAGTAGGCTCTACTTATAAAACACCATTTGGTGACACTTTTCTTATTAAAAGAAAAAATTGTTTGTGGAATCCATTTTGCACACATTGAGATGGCAGAACGTTTGAGTTGGAGAGGAATAATCAATTAACCAAGTAGATTACAGTCAATTTTATTTACATCTACAAGTGATATTGTGTGTCTTTATGCCAAAAAAGTTACTCCTCTATTTGAACAGTCTCTCTTTATTTCACTAATTACCCCGTCTGATAAATAGCAATCATGCATGTTAAGCAACCTTAGTTTAGGTAACATATTTAATAAAGAACGCAGTAAAGTAACATCAATGTCACTAAGATTATTACAACTGATATTGAAGTGACCTAATTTCAACTTAACTCCATTATCAGAACACTCTCTACTCAGAGCATTCAGTATAGTACCTGATAGATTACAATTATGCATTTCAAGTGTAAGCGCATCATCATCACCACCATAATCTTCATCATCATCATAATCATCATCATCATTATCAATCATACTAAATAGATAACACAGTGATGTACCATCAATGTCACTAAGATTATTACCACTGATATTTAAGTGCTTTAATCTCAACTCAACTCCTTTAATAGAACACTCTCTACTCATATCATTCATTACAGCACCTGATAGATTACAATCATGCATGTCAAGTATACTATACTTCCAAGTCATCATACTCAATAGATAACACAGTGATGTACCATTAATATCACTAAGATTATTACCACTGATATTGAAGTGATCTAATTCCAACTCAACTCTTTTATTAGAACACTTTCTACTCATAGCAGCATTCATCACAGCACATGATAGATTACAATCATGCATGTCAAGTGTACCACGCCAAGTCATCATACTCAATAGATAACACAGTGATGTACCATCAATATCACTAAGATTATTACCACTGATATTGAAGTGATCAAATTCCAACTCAACTCCTTTATTAGAACACTCTCTACTCATAGCATTCATTACAGCACCTGATAGATCACAATCATGCATGTCAAGTGTACTACGCCAAGTCATCATACTCAATAGATAACACAGTGATGTACCATCAATATCACTAAGATTATTACCACTGATATTGAAGTGATATAATTCCGACTCAACTGCTTTATTAGAACACTCTCTACTCATAGCATTCATTACAGCACCTGATAGATTACAATCATGCATATCAAGTGTACTATACGTCCAAGTCATCATACTCAACAGATAACACAGTGATGTACCATCAATGTCACTAAGATTATTACCACTGATATTGAAGTGATATAATTCCGACTCAACTGCTTTATTAGAACACTCTCTACTCATAGCATTCATTACAGCACCTGATAGATCACAATCATGCATGTCAAGTGTACTACGCCAAGTCATCATACTCAATAGATAACACAGTGATGTACCATCAATGTCACTAAGATTATTACCACTGATATTGACATCATGTAAATACAACTTAACTCCATTATTAGAACACTCTCTACTCATAGCATTCATTACAGCACCTGATAGATTACAATCATGCATGTCAAGTGTACGCAGCAAAGGCATCATAGTCAATAGATAACACAGTGATGTACCATCAATGTCACTAAGATTATTACCACTGATATTGACATCATGTAAATACAACTTAACTCCATTATTAGAACACTCTCTACTCATAGCATTCATTACAGCACCTGATAGATTACAATCATGCATGTCAAATGTACCCAGCCTAGTCATCATACTCAATAGATAACACAGTGATGTACCATCAATGTCACTAAGATTATTACCACTGATATTGACATCATGTAAATACAACTTAACTCCTTTATTAGAACACTCTCTACTCATAGCATTCATTACAGCACCTGATAGATTACAATCATGCATGTCAAGTGTACTATCCACAGTCATGATACTCAATAGATAACACAGTGATGCACCATCAATGTCTCTAAGATTATTACCACTGATATCGAAATGATTTAATCTCAACTTAACTCCATTATAAGAACACTCTCTACTCATAGCATTCATTACAGCACCTGATAGATTACAATCATGAAAGTCAAATTTAAGGTGGTTACACTGATCAAACGTTAAAATACATAGAATTTGTGTAAGAACCTTTCCTGTAGAATCAGATGATATTGTATTTAAAAAACTCCGAAAATTGTTAGGCAACGATATTTTATGAAATTCCCTCAGAATATTTATAAAATGTTTATCAACGTTTTCATCTTTGCTTACATGCTGAATGAACATTCTTAATGTATTTGAAATATCTTCCAAATGTTCTTTTATTTCTAAATTTGTATTTGATATGTGATTAAGCAATGTTTGTTCAACATTATCCATATGATGTTTTTTCACGAATGCTAAGTAATTATCAATGGATCGATATGCTGCCAAATCATTTGTAATCCAATGTTTTAAGAATGTTCCAGCATCAGCTCCAAGGAACCCAATGGCAAACTCTCTTGTTATTTTGAAATACTCACTTTCTCGTATTTCTTTCCATTCCTTTTTATCTAATGGCGCAAGTAATGGGTTTTCCATAGATTCACTCTCACATAGTTTGTATAAATAAAATCCCACCAATGACTCAACTATCAATTTGTGTGGAGGCATATAATTCTCTTCAAAGCTAGACTTTGAAATTGGTGCATCTTCATAAACAAACCCAAGTTTCAGGGCAATATCAATCGTATTTTTGTCACCTGTAAGGCTTTTCTTGTTTATCGAAAGTTGATTTCTTTTTAAGTTACGATACATGCATTTTCCTAAACAAATCATAGCATTTACATACTCGTCTGGAGCATCATAAAATTTTGAAATAAAATGGTGTTGTTGTTGTTGTTTTTTAATGAACTGATTTAAAATACTTCGAAACAGTTCTTTAAAAAGATCAGATTTATCGAGAGGAAGATTTTGGCTGTCCTCCCACATTATACAAATTGTGATAAGTAACATTGGATTTTTGGACATATCGCGTATTTCTTGATGTTTTCTATATTCCTTAATGAGTGATTCTCCCAGGGCAAGTTTGCCAAAATGCTTAAAATGCTTGTAAATATACGTTTTAATGTTTATTTCCTTGAATCCTTTTACTCTTACGTGTACATTACACTCATTAATGAATGCACTTATGTTTTCTGTTCGCGAGGTCATTATCACTACACTATTCTTTAATGTTTCCCCTCTGAATAGACGAATAAAATCTTCATTCTGAAATCGTAATTCATCGAATCCATCTAGCAACAATACAATGTTGCTATCATGTTTTAATATGAATTTTTTGATTACTTTGGATTCTTCTCCAAGATCAGTTTCCAGGTCAAATTCTTTCATATTTAGTTTATCTACCATAAGATCAAAGATTCCCTTCCCTTCCTCTAAATCCCTTATATTTAACAGAAATACAATTTTACCTTCAAATACATCAAATGATTTATCTGTACCTGCATTGTATGCTATGTACCTTAATAGTGTAGTTTTACCTATACCACCTTCACCATCTATAAGGACTTTGCACGCAGGTGTGGATTTGATGGTAGCTAACACATCTTTTAATGTTGTTGACTCACTCTTTTTTGTGTTTTTATTTCCTTTGAGTAGGTCCAACTCTGTGAATAGTTCAGAAATATCGACTTGGTGTGATTCATTCCATGTTGCTGGTGTAAACGTCTTGGCATTTTGCAGAAATGTCTGTTGTTTACTTAGTAGATATCCTTTTATCTTTTCTGTAGGATAAAATGAAAGGTAAATAAAATAGGTGACACAACAAATGACATAATAAAAGATGATGACGATGACGACAACAATGATGATGGAACACATTAATTGTGTTTACGCCATAAACATACACCCGTATGTGTTTCTTACTGTATATTGAAATTAAAATTACTATTTTGCCTTGAGAACGAAAACAATAGTAAAATAAATCATGAAATGAAAGTTTTGTTTGCTGAAACTAAATTCATTGTAGTGGAAAAGTTATCTTTTTCACCTTTTTATTAAGAAGACGTATAAAACACACTAATGAGGAAATTATAATCAGTCTTGAACAAGTCACCATTTGTGCATTAAAATAACTTTTTTTGTCAAAATGCGAGATTTGATGTCTATCTATCTAAATGTAACCGAAACAAAAGGTTCCTGTTTTAGGCTAAACTGCAAAATTATAAAAACTCTCTGGGATTTGCTGTATCGTTGTATCATAATTTAAGGTCTATGTCATCTAAATATGTAAAAATAAGCTAAATATTCTAGGACAAAAATCTGAAAAGGGGTCATGAAAAACAAGGCCATTCTGTGGTTCAATTTAAGGCCAACCAGTGGTCCGATGGCGCTAGACATAACTTTTCCCCAGCTTTTTTCACATAACTTTATTTTAGCTGAAAAATTAAAAGTTATAACACTTTACCTACTAATTTTTTTCAAAATATTTTGGTAGGAATAGATAACCCTTGACCTACTTTACCATTTTCCACCGTAGTTCCGCAAACATTTTTGCATTTACGCCCTCTACAGCCAATAAGTAACTAGCTTTACGAACGTTATAACACTTTACTTACTAAATTTTTTCAAAATATTTTGGTATGGATCGATAACCCTTGGCCTTCTTTAACATTTGCCACCGTAGTTTCGCGAACTTTTTTTTCACTACGCCCTCTACGGCGAATAAGTAACTGGCTTTTACGAAGTTATAACACTTGACCTACTTAGTGTTTTCAGGGAGTTGTAACAACTCCCTGGTTTTTTTCACAATATTTTGGTATGAATCGATGACTCTTGGCCTACTTTATCATTAGTTACGCGAACTTATAACGTTTGTAAAAGATAGTTACTTATTCGCCGTAAAGTTATTGAACTTTGACCAGAAGAAGTAGAGGTCAAGGCTAACATGTTGGTACAATAACAACTCAAATAGACAGTAATTACGTATTGGAATCTGTTTTTTTTATAAATATTTGTGACTGTCCTTTTAATTGAATTTGAATAAGGAACTAGGAACTACTGTAGTAACCAACTTCACAGGCATTGATAAAGAACTTGCTTAAACGGTGGAAAAGCACATAGGCCTACACCTAGCCTATATCCAGATAATTATAAATATAAAGACTTTACTAGTTATTCATAATAATGGCTACTAAATACAGTTGAACCTCCGTGTCCGTGAGCAGCCACCTCCTTTAACGGTCGCACTTTCAAAAGCCTGTTTGTTCTTCCTATCTAATAAGTACATTTGGTACCTCACGTAAGCGGCCACCTCCCGTAAGCGGCCATGGCCACATTTTTTACTAACAATTTGATATTTTGTATGATAAATTACATCCTGTAAGCGGCCACCCAAAAAAATTCGTGACAAAAATACAATTTTTTATAATTATTGTTGTGCTTTATCAGCTATATTTCGAAGCTTGTGTGCAAAATCTTTTTGTTTTATTTATTGGCGTTTAATTTAATTATTTAATTATTTTTAGTCATTCTTGCATATTATATCCATTACTTGAAAGTAAATAAATAGATAAATACTAATAGGGTAGCCTACACCTGATGTTTTTAAAAGGCCTGAAGTTGTTTTTTATTCTCGGGGTTTTTGACAATAAACGACAGGGTTCAGACTCTGTAAATAGAAAAAGGAAATTTGATTTTGTCATCATCTGTAGGCCTATTGATAGGCCATGGTTTTAACATTTCTGTGAAAAACATTCTTGTGTTTTTAGATGAGGTGAGAATCTACACAGATTTTGATCAACCATTTCATGCATACAAGCTTTTAAAATGTGTCTGAAAATCATAAATAATACTAAACCACCTGATCATAAACAACACAATTAAATTAGCTGGAGAATGTAGAGGCCCGTTGCGCAAAGAACGGCGAAAAAATTGTGCATAGCCAATATACGTGATTTTGGCCCTCTATCGACAGAACTTCCCGTAAAGCTTGGTTCCCACTTGCACGCAACGCAAGGATGTAGAGGCAACGCAAGCGAGTTGACCAATGACTAGCAACAGTTCGAATAATCCATCGCTTGTGATTGGTCAACTCCCTTACGTTGCGTTACGTCGTTGTGTTCCGTCTCTAGTGGGAACCAAGCATTAGCGGTCGCCTCCCGTAAAGGTCACTTTTTTCTGATCCCGAGAGGGTGACCGCTTACGGTAGGTTTAACTGTAGTAGTCTAGCGCCCTTGGACCACAGACTGGCCATGTGTTTCAAGATATAAGTGCCGTCGGGCTGGCCCGAGCCATATCAATATATGACTCTGGGCTGGCCGGATATCTAGCGCCCTTGGACTGGCTGAATGTCTAGCGCCATTGGACCACAGGCTGGCCCAAAAAGAACCACACACTGACCGTGTGTTTCACGACCCCTGTTCCAAATAATAATAATAATAATAATAATAATAATAATAATAATAATAAGATTTTTATAGCGCACATACCACTCCAGAGTGCTCAAGGCGCATTTAAAAATAAAAAAGAAATAAATCATACAAATTCCTGGCAAATAAAATGCAATTTCTTTGGAGGGTCCCCATCCGTTGTCGTTCTGTCGGGGTCATATCAATTTCAATTTCTTTATTGCTGAAAATGACATCAAGGGCTAATATCCGCATAAACATACAACATCATACAAACAAATACATATTTACATTTAAAATTGTTATCATTACTATAGTTGTTAGTTTTTATAGTCATTACTACTGTTTATCTATTTATTATAATTGTAATTGTTATGAATATTATTGTTATTAGTTATCCGCTTGGTATACCAAGCGGATAACTCCTTGTTATGAGATCAACAGTTTTTTTCTGTATTATTCTTCTTTCCATCCTTCCTTTTTGTGGATCGCGTTTCTCTAAAATGTGTAAACATAACATTTCATAACTTTGACAACATATGGGCATTTACGTGAAGTTGTGCACCTCCTATTTTTGAATGACGTCATAGTTGCGCAACGTGACTTACGCGCAATTTTATGAATTTCAATGATTAAAAACCAAAAGTCATTTAGTATTGACACTTTGACAAAATTTAAGTCATATCAGGGGCAAACTTTCTACGGATTAAAAATGGCATGTTTCAGAAGAAGTTACGCGCGCACGCGCATTTAAAATTTCAAAAAAAAGCGCAAAATTAATTTCTAATCAACTTTTTATGCGTTTCTTGTCATTTTGAGCATGTCAAAAATTCCCACGGGCGCACATAGCGTTAAAAACATATTTTTTTCTCTTGAATTATATTTTTCAAGCCTTTCCTAGTAATTTTGAAAACAATTTAGACCTTTTCCAATTTAAATAACGCCATACGAACACGTTGAATTAAACATTTCATGCGCGTTTTTTATGAAAAAGCTTAAAAAATCGTCAACATTTTGTCTTTTTTTTAAAACAGTCATAGTCTCTAAAGTAAACCGTGAACCGTTTATTTTTATTACAAAATCTAGAAGTTGATGAGTTGTAGATAACGGATCATGCATCGATAAGGCTAAAAAAAACATTGTGACGTTATCGTATGGCCACACGAATGTAAAAAATATAGGATTTTTGTCTCTTTCGTTAATGCTCATCACATTCAATGGAGCGCATCACGCTTATCTATATTTCTTTTTCTTCTACATTTATATAATGTGTAGGTCAATCAACTTTCTTTAGCATGAGATAAAAATATTTTAATTTTTATGACGTCATCATGCCTAAAAATTTCAATTACGTGGGTCATTAATTTCATCTTTACAGTAAATTTTATTCTGTAATAGCTCGTAAGAATAAAATGTGATAATCACGATTAAAACGTTTTCTGGAAGCTATTGGATTGTATATACGAATTCATGTAAACATTTTGCCAATCGGATGTTGTGACGTCATCATATGGCCAGTTGAATACAAAAAAGTTGTATTTTCATATTTTGCGTAATAGTTCATCACATTTAAAAGGGTGCGCATCTATATTTTACGTATTCAAATTTCTTCTACACGTTAATATGTTGTTCCTAAGATAATTTCCTTCTGAAATTGCTATCTAAGTGTTTCATTTTGATACCGTCGCCATGTTAAAAATTGGAATAAATGGCGGTCCCGTAATTTCACCTATTCTACACTGTATGTAATATGTATACAGATTATACTGTAGTGTTTGCATGTATATACTATATGACACAAAATTGACAGAATTCAGCACTAACAGCATATCATATTCTTCAGTTCTTGTCATGCAATAATCTTTATCTGTGTGCAATATTCCAACGTATGACGTGCACGTGGCGTTTGTCGTGGTGCGGATAACTAACTCGTCAAAGTGACGAGTTTTATGTCTAGTTATAATTATAGTTAAAATTGTGTAATAAATTAAATTAAAGGTCACATCTTAAGGGCAGTTTTAATGTCGTTATCTTTTGTTTTATTTGCTGACGACACAAACATATCTGCATCTCACGAAAACTTGGATACGCTCATAGAACTAGTTAATGGTGAACTAAAAAATGTTTCGGATTGGTTCATGTGCAATAAACTATCAATCAACGTTAAAAAAACTAATTACATAATTTTCCGCAATCAGCGAAATCCAAGTAATTTAGAGAATGTAAATATTTATGTCAACAATAAAAGAATAGATAGAGTTAAATCGACTAAATTCCTTGGAGTACATATTGATGAATTTCTCACATATAAGAACCACATCAATGTTACAGCTAGGAAAATATCTCGATATGTAGGCATACTATATAAAGTAAGACATTTTTTACCAACCTATGCTCTCTGGACAATATACAAATCACTCATTGAACCAGTATTAAATTATTGCAACATAATATGGTGTAGCACATTTCCAAGTTATTTAGATGAGTTATTTAAACTCCAGAAAAGGGCATTACGAGCTATAACATGGTCAAAGTTTAATGATTCAATGACTGAATGTTTCTATAAATTTAAACTTCTTAAAATTGCGGATATCAATAAGTACCAAATTGGGCTTTTCATGTATAATGTTACTACTAATCAGGACGTGCGTTTTTCATCGCTCTTTATTAAAAATGGTTCTTACCATAATTATAATACAAGATCTAAAGACAAAATGAGACTCAGAAAACGTAATCGTACTTCTACTAGTTTTACTGTGTCATGTGTGGGACCCAAATTGTGGAATGACTTGAATTACGAACTACAAAGTACCAAATCAATATATATATTTAAATCATTGTTTAAAGAACATTTATTATCATTTTACAAATAATTTTAAAAATTATACTTGTTGCAGGATTTAGCCTTTTTATTATTTATGTTTTAGTTTTTTAGGCTAGTTAGGGACATAGGGGGACACAACTAATCAAGCTCTTTTGAGTTTTTATGTGTTTCCTTTTCATCTTTTTTATGTTCTCATATATTGTTGTTGTATATTTTCATGATAGAGGATGAATAAAGAATATTTGAATTTGAAATTTGAAAAAATGTCAAGAATAGACTGAGAAAGACACGTTAAGATGAAAAGATTGAGAGAGAGAGATAAGAAGTATACATACTATGGTTTTCATCTTGAGGTGTTACAGGAAAATCTGTACAGAAAAAAATACAAGTTTTAATGAGGAAAAGAATTAGAGTGAAATTACAAAGTTATATCACCTAACCTCCGGTTAGGTTAGGTGGAGCACTCCCCTGTGGGAGGAATTCTCCTCTACTTTAGTAGTGATGCACATAAGCACGGCAAAAGGACATAAGACAAGATGAACCCTGTTTGTCTCCCGGAGGCACTATACTAATCATGAGCGACTCAGTAGGCCTATAATATTATGCCTAATGTTTTTGTTTATTTTCTACATCTTTTTTTAAGTATGTACTCAATATCATTTCTTTAGTTTTTTTTTAATTGGAATTTTATTATATTGGTTTTTGCGCGTTCACTTTCTTTACTTTGATCAAGGATTTCACACAAGGGAGGGGGTAGTTGTCGAAGATTATATTGAGTCATGAAACAAATTGCCTGTAACTTATTTAAATCAAACATTGTGAATAGGTTAAATTGTGTAAATAAGGGACGTGATCTAGTATCTCTCTTTGAGTTCATTATTATTCTAGCTATTAATTTTTGTAACGTAAGTAGTTTCTCAATATGTGTTGGGTATTAATTTCCCCATACAATTAGTTAACAGACAAGTTTAAAGTTATACCTGTTAAAAATGTCTTACATGATTGTTTAGAATTGTGTAAGTAGTCAACAAGATCCCATGAATAAATACTAGGTTAATATTTGTTTTTTACCTTCTGGTTGACGTTTGGAAGCAGATGCTACACATTTGTCATCATCACCCTCCCTATTTCCTTAAAAAATAAAATAAAACCTTTATCATAATATTTGTAAATGTTTACACAATTGACAAATAATTAATATCAAGTATCAAGTATCAAGTATAATCTTTATTCGTTCCCACAAGGAGAAAATTTACATTGCTCGTCTTCAAATACATCATAATTACAATATATAAAATAACATGACAATACAACAATACCAATATTAAAAACTCACAACAAGAACATATTATTACATATTATTTCATGGTGCTCATCTGGATGAATGTCGCTGATGTCTCCTAATACCTGTGGGCAGAAAGGAGAAAAGATATCGGTTTGTGTCAGCAGCCGCGGATCGCAATCTTCCACTACGAGCACTCCTGAGACTGGATGACTTTCATCCCTCAACACCATCCCAAAAAGCCTGTCCAGGTTCTCGCAATAAACTGAATCCACCGACTGCTGACACAAACCAGATATCCTCTCAACCCTTCTTACCACACAATCAATTCTACCCTTATCTCCCTCTGTAACATTTCCACCCCACCCTGCAATACAATATTTCCAAACCCCAACAAAAATAGACTGATAGAATGTAATCAAAATATTATTATTTACACTGAACTTGTTTAGTTGTCTTAAACAGTACATTCTAGTATTTACTTTCTTCATAACGAGATCCAAGTGGTTACTCCACGTCAATTTATGGTTAAATACAACCCCCAGATATTTATATGTTTCCACCCTCTGAATTTGTCTACCCATTATGTCAACTAGATCACATTTATTCGTTTTCTTTCTAAAATCTATAATCATTTCCTTTCCTATATTTTACAAAATTATTAATCTCATTTAAATATGAAGTGCAATCGTCCTTCTGAATCAAGCCAATCATCGCCGTATCGTCAGCAAATCGTACAACTGGGCAAGAATCATATTTAGATCTATAATCACTTGTATACAAGGTAAACAAAAAAGGGGCTAATACAGTGCCTTGTGGCGCACCTGTATTGGAAACACTAACATCAGAACATACTGTTGGGCTAAGCTTCACATACTGCTTTCTGTTTGTTAGAAAATTCAGAATAAAAAGAATCAAATTAAGGGGAATGGCCATCTTACACAGCTTATCTACTAGTAAATGGGGTTGAATGGTGTTAAACGCAGAGGAGAAGTCGTAATACATAACACGGGCTGAATTTCCAACCTTTGTTTTATCTAAATGACGATACAGCCTTTCAAGTTTAACGACAATCGCATCTTCTGTGCTCCGAGCACTTCTGTATGCAAATTGCATGGGATCAGTATGCGTAGTGACTATTGGTTTTAAGCATTTTAAAACAATTTTCTCACATATTTTACCTACAACTGATGTTAAGGCAACTGGCCTGAGATCATTCATATACTTAATAACACGGCTTTTTGGAATAGGAACAATAGATGATTGTAATATATATGGTTTGAAAATTAAAATTAAATAATTATAGTTTTCTATGCACCACTGCAGGCTCGTTAATTTCTAAGATGTACAATTTGTCGAAGAACATTGTAAAATACATCTTTTTTATTCTTATAAACGTTGGAATGGATATTTGCTACAAAATCAAAATGTTTTAACATTCATATAAATATCGGTTCACCTTTACCTTCTGGTCGTCTGTTAGAACCTGATGCTTTACTATCGTCATATTCATCTTTCCTAGGTTCTATAAAAATGTTTTAAATGTTTAAAAACAAATTATAATATAACACATACGAGTAAATCTGCTTTTAAAATACAACATAAAAACAATATATTTATTTTCAAAATTAATGTAAAAAACTGTTAGTTGTGATGGTTTGAGAATTATAATTTATAAAGAAAAAAAAATTAAATATCACATGTTTTATACCTTCGTGACTTCCACTGCGTTGAGGTACATTACTATGATGCACACTTTGTCGAAGATCATCAAATACATCTTTCTTGTCTTGTTCTTTTGATAAACATTGGCCAGTTTCCAATTTGAATGTTACATCCCAAATGTTGGTGTCTTCGTACATTGCCAGATTATAATGAGAGATAACCCTCTTTAACGCATCTGGTCCAACATTTCGCAAATCTTTAAACATTTGTTTTCTTTCTGATGATATTTTTTCTTCGTCGGTATTTTCAATATTATTGTCTCTAATATACTGGACTACACAATCTTCAGCTTTCTTTAATTTACATAATTTGGAAATATCTAATAAAAGGTTAACATTATTAGGTGCGATAAAACCAGTGTCTTCGAGATGATTAAATAGATCATTTCCAATGGCATTTGGTTCTGTAAGGTCTCCGATAGGTATGTGGTCGAATAAGATAAACTTCAACCAACGCAACCTACTACCGCAAAAGAATGTGCTGAGATCAGACTTCAATTTGGTGAACTCTGGATTAGTTTCAGACGCTGCCATTTAAGCACTTTCTGTTTCCTGCAAACATAAAAAGAATGAGTTCTTTAAATAACATTACATAAGTCATTGTCATCCTCATTATTTAGTTTGAATTTAATTAAAAATAAAAACAAAATTATCAAAATTATTTGTGCCTATTTTAATTTAATATGCCAATTTAATATAAAATATTGAATTGGAATAATAATTTCCCCCATTTTATTTTCCCAATCATTGATTGAAAAATCAAAATGCTAATTTATCTGTATGTCCTGCCATTCATACTTAAAAGTAAGAAATGATATCTGTTACTAGTTAGTGATAGACGAATGAACCAAAAACTAATATTGCATGAAAAAAAATTCACTGTTACAAAGAAGGCAAAATGAATAATAATGAATCTGTGGAAGAAAATAGAAAATGGAGATGGCACCCTTTTGTATTAGGGGCATTAAAAGCTTGTCAAGAACGTATTCATTGTGGCTGTAAAACATGTTTAATAAGTGGAAATTGTAAATGTTGAATCGGTAAATTTAGTTGCACTGAATTACAAATTTCTAAAAAAACTCAACTCATACAACAATTTTTGTTAAGATCGATTTTGGATAAATATACAAAACTTAATTCTGCTTGGAAAAGGGCTTTAAAATGATATCAAAATAGACAACATTTGAAATGTTTAAAAGGTAACCTTTTGACCACATAAGTGTAAAGATTTATTTAGGCGGTGAATAAAGCTTTCCAGTAATTACCATACATCACCACATTTGAAGATTTAATCGACCATCTTGTATTTCAAAATGGGGGATCATAAAATCTGATGGGGTCCTCCCCTAACCTGTTTAAGTACCTTCAATACAACAATCTGATGCTTTTATTATAAAATCAACGATGTTCATGCTAAGAACCCCTACTACACAACAATGATAGTAATACAGAATAAATATGTGGACTGAATTAATTTCTAAGCCTATATGTTGGCAACAATAGTTCAGTTATACGTTTACCAAAGTTGTTCCAATTAAGGTTAACCAGTTAAGAAGATTGACCAGGCATGGTAGGTAGGGCTGCAGAATTTTGTTTAACGTAGAAGTGCTATTATAGTCTATTTTATATAACACCTAAATAAATTCCTGTCCTTTGATTGGACGATTGTGGGTCACATGGCGTGCAATAGTACCCACAATTAAATGATCGTTTAATTGTACTTTTTAAACATTGTTGTGTACGGATAAAAAAAAATCTAGTGTACAAATTACTCTGAAATACAACAGCGCCACCTTTTGTCTTGCCTCAGTTTTGTTTATAAACACCAGCAGCAGATTATTGTGAACGATTTGGAGAGATATATAATTATTTACTAATTTCATTCAAAAAGGAATTTAAATTAACTTTATTTAGATCGCTTTTAGGATTTTGATTTATTAATGGGAACATTTCTACAAGACGTGCACTCGTTGGAAAAAACATTATAAGCCCATGGAGGATCCTCCATGATTAGCCTAAATGAAAATGTAGGAATTGGCTAGGCCTACCTTTTATTTGATTCAAATGACAGGAATTTATTTAGGTATAAAACAATTAATGAATGTTTTATATTTATCTGATGTGGAATGGTGTCCGTGTTAGGCTCTTATGATTCCATGGCGGTTCTCTCTATCTGCTCCCCCAAACATCCCAACAATTTCCTGTTTTTGAAAAAAAAAACAAAGCGTCCGTTTACCAATCTATCAAAATAATAAATAGTCTAGCTTATTCCGAATTAGTAATTTGTACAACGAATTACAGTAAGTGTACTTATTTTAGGGTTTCGTACTGGATAGACCATTCAGTATACCAGCACTTTTAAACTTTGTTAATACGTTATTATACAAAGCAGAGGATTATATTAGCTAAGAAAATGGAAGATTTTACGACTAAAACATTACGTTTTTGTATCATATGTTGCTGCTTACATTCAATTTCGAGCATTGTCGAAATTAAATATTAAAAAAAATTGCATTTGTTACAAACGACTTTGACCTTGCATGTTCTTATAAATTCATATAGCGTCATCATAAATATTCAGAATCTATTTTTGGAAGCAACCTGATCCAACACAAATAACAAGTAGCTTTGGTAATCTACGCAGTCATGAAAATATACCGAATCGGGACAATTTACTACTGTGCTAAAGTAAAAGATTGCACAGTCTTTTGGTTTTAGTATAAGCATCTAATTTTTTCACAACTTTTCCTTTACATTTATAAACATTTTTTTCCAGGATTTCCAAAGTTCACTTCTAGTCATCGCAGTACACAATATTTTTTTTACATTGATATTTATAGGCCTAATTTGAGTTTCATACCATGTTAGGGTCGAGTTGATCGATTAGTTTGTGGCCGAGGTGACGCAGGGATGAGCTAACCTGGGCCGAATTGACATGGGGCTGAGTTGGAGCGAGGCCAAGTCGAGATAGTTCAGGACCGACTTGGATTGAATTCATTTGAAGTATTAATGCATTTATACAGATCATTTAGTGATTACAATCAATAAATCATTATCATGCAATTATCGTAATTACAAAAAAATAGGTATTAAATTTAAAAAAATAAACAAAAAACGAACAAGAATTGAAACATGTAAAATAAAAAATGATCAAATCTGCCATTCCATTACGCGCACATAGAAGTACACAGATAGAACAAACAAAAACGCCATCTACGTTATTCAATCCCCCCCCCCCCACCATATTTTAGAGGTCAGAACCCCTTCCCTGTTTCCACATTAGTGGCTTAAGCTATCCGTTATTTGATCGAAGGAGAGGAGAGTTAGTAGTCATCGTCGTTGAGATAATTAACAAAGAACTTTGGTGGTAAAAATAGATATGAACATTTTAGCGGAGAAAAATGAGTTCATTTTCTTATTTACATTCGACCCACGCCTATGTAACAGAATAAGATTATTGATTACATAAACTTAACGTATAGTAATATAAATTATACATACCAAGTGAGCTTGATGAAAAAACATGTCACCATGTCAGACTTGTTGATTATGTTTAAGAGATAGAAAGCAATCAAACATTTTATAAGCAGGGGTCAGGTTTGAAATCGCAAATTATCATCAGTGATCGCATTTTAACATTGCGTACCGGTATGCTACAATATTGACAAATACTTAGCGTAGCGATAAACAACCTACGTAGCAAAGTCCAGTGATTGTCTATGAATTTGCTTTAAATAAATTTATAGATCTGTAAAATATAATTATGCCTAGGACCCAATGGCTGTGTTTTGTCTTATTGAAATTAACAAACAATAATATTATATACACGAAATTGGGATACGTTTCCCTCTTTATATTCTTACAGCACACATGCATAGACTCTTGTCATTTGATTGCAGTATTGTCGGTTGATATCCAATAGTCATACTATTGAACTCTTACGTCAGAGTATTACTATTTATTTGTATATTAATTTATTCGTTTTGTAATTATTATGTCAAAGCGGAGAGAATGGTACGAGTAGGCCTAATGGTAGTTCGGGCGCAACCAGTGATAAAATCCATAGGATGAGGGGTGGGGTAATGCAACACTGCCATAAACGCTTGATTTGAATTGTTTTCAAACATTTCAGGTTCCCTTAGGGCTTTAGTGGCTTGGCCTATCAGTCATTGAAGGAAGGGGAGTAACTTTTGAGGTCGAGATTCTTCTTGTGGTACAACCATTGCTGTAGTTAAATTTGAGGGCAGTATGTATATATCAGGTCAGTTTATATAAGCCTGTAGGCCTAAGTTATTAACTCGCTGTTTCGTCACCCACAACAAATTATGCTATTAAGAGTTCACTGGGTCTCTGCACAAAATTATGTTATCACTCTTATCACTTCACTGTGTCGCCACACCAAATTATGTTATCAAGAATTCACTGTGTACCCACACCAAATATATTAACAGATAAAAATACGATTGTTCACTCAATAAACACATTGATTGACTCTAATCGACATATAGCGTGACAACTAAATATTACAATAAATGACAATTTCACAAGATAATTGTCTGAACAAATTTGGAAGAAAACTGGACACCGTAGAAGCGTGCTGCATGCTCTTTTAAATGTGTATAACTTTGACGAAAGATATGGAGAAACTACTTGTTTAATATCAGCTGGCCATATGATATGATAACGTCAAAACATCCGAAAGGCACAATTTTTAAACGAATTCATATTACCAATGCATAATGCAATAGTTTTAAACATGGGAATCACTTTGATTTTTAAAAGCTGTAATATATTAATATACGGTGTAGGTGAAAGTACGCGACACACGTTATTCAAATTCTTAAAGACGTGTTAAACCCATGAGTTATCTATAATTTACGTAAGGGCAAAATTCGGTAAATCTCGGTTTATTTCTAAAATTTCTACTCGATGGTATATAAAGTTGGTTCGTACTTTCGGTACTGATTTTAACCATCTGATGTAACCCTGTTTACTAATTAAATTGAGTTAGGTAATTAGTTATTGACGATTAAAACGAATTTAGGTTCAACGATTTGCCCCAAATAGGGGTGTTTTCCGATCGTGGTATACACTGTCTAATGGATGTCCATCTTGAAAAATACCCGCCACAATAATACGAGGAGGCTTCGCATTTTCCTATCTCCTCCTACGATAATTGTTTTTAATAGCTGAAAACTGGTTGAACAGCTAGAGTACAGCATCATAATGTTGAAGACAGGCCGATTTTCTTTAAAAAATACTATTTTGATAGATTTAATATACGATTATACAAATGTATTGATTTGCGATGAATGGAACATTTCAATCTCTGTTTCACAAGTGTCTATTCCCTCAGGCGTCGTAAAGGCAAGTACAGTACTGTATACTCGAAATTCGATCCATTTTTGTTTTCAATCTGTGCTGCAGAGGTTGGATATAATTTTTTTTTAAACGGATAATGAGCTAGCGTTTTCACTCGCCGTATATTATGTACAAATCTTTATTATTGCAGTTAAACCACCCACATCATCACCTTTCCCTCACTGGCATGAGTAGCGTTGTAAAACCAGTAGAGAATAGGCCTACGGTACATCACATGCCCTAAACGCAGAACAACTTTGGTGGGTAGGGTAGGAACCAACTTAAGTATGAATTGGCTCTAAGAAACAATTGAAAACCATTAGGCCTACTAATTAAGTTGAGTTAGATAATTTAATATTTATTGACGATTAAATCGAATTTATGATTTTCCCCGAATAGAGGTGGTTTTCACAAATTGTTTTACATTATATTATAAACATATACACGTCGTAGTGATGTATCGTTACATGTGCTGTACTATTTCAATCGACTAGGACGGTGATAGTTTCAACAAAGTATTACATCGCAATGTTTTACTGTGTTTAGTGGTATATTATTTGTAAAACATGAAAGCAATTAATATTTCGTTACTAAATGGATAAAGAATATATTTTAACATTGTTCCTCTTTGCACCCATCCTCTTCCCCATCCCTCAACCCTAATGTTACATACAAAACACAAATTAAGTTTGTTTAAATTTGACTTAAACAATTGGTCTTATTTTGTGACAAGTTTCTCTTTCGGAAGTAATAGGGTGCTAATTTTAGTTGAGTACATAAATCACAGTGTCTATTTATTCGTTCCTGTACACGACATGTATTATTGTCCTGCGGTACGTACATTTGAAATCGCCAGTTTTTTAACGCTGAAATTATTATGTATTCGAGAACCATCTGTGGGCACGACCTAGATGGTACGCGAGCGAAGCGAGCGTACCATCTAGTCTATATATAAATTTACGTAAGGGCAAAATTCGGTAAATCGCGCCTTACTTTTAGAATTTTTACTCGATGGTATGTAAAGTTGGTTCGTACTTTCGGTACTGATTTTAACCACCTGATGTAACCCTGTTTACTAATTAAATTAAGTTAGATAATTAGTTATTGACGATTAAAACGAATTTAGGTTCAACGATTTGCCCCAGATAGGGGTGTTTTCCGATCGTGGTATACACTGTCTAATGGATGTCCATCTTGAAAAATACCCGCCACAAAAATGCGAGGAGGCTTCGCATTTTCCTATCTCCTCCTACGATAATTGTTTTTAATAGCTGAAAACCGGTTGAACAGCTCGAGTACAGTATCATAATGTTGAAGACAGGCCGATTTTCTTAAAAAAATACTATTTTGATAGATTTAATATACGTTTATACAAATGTATTGATTTGCGATGAATGGAACATTCCAATCTCTGTGTCGTTCCACAAGTGTCTATTCCCTCAGGCATCGTAAAGGAAAGTACTGTATGCTTATAACAGAAATTCGATCCATTTTTTTTTTCAATCTGTGCTGCAGAGGTTGGATATAATTTTTTTTAAACGGATAATGAGCTAGCGTTTTCAGTCGCCGTAATTTAATATTTATTACCGATTAAATCGAATTTATGATTTGCCCCGAATAGAGGTGGTTTTCACAAATTGTTTAACATTATATATAAACATACGTCGTAGTGTATCGTTACATGTACTGTACTATTTCAATCGACTACGACGGTGATAGTTTCAACAAAGTATTACATCGCAATGTTTTACTGTGTTTAGTGGTATATTATTTGTAAAACATGTTAATTAATATTTTGTTCCTCTTTGCACCCATCCTCTTCCCCATCTCTCAACCATAATGTTACATACAAAACACAAATTAAGTTTGTTTAAATTTGACTTAAACAATTGGTCTCATTTTGTGACAACTTTCTCTTTCGGAAGTAATTCCCAGTGTGCTAATTTTAGTTGAGTACATAAATCACAGTGTCTATTTAATCGTTCCTGTAAACGACATATATTATTGTCCTGCATTATTGTACATTTGAAATCGCCAGTTTTTTAACGCTGAAATCACTGTGTATTCGAGAACCATCTGTGGGCACGACCTAGATGGTACGCGAGCGATGCGAGCGTACCATCTAGTTATTTACAATGACAATCATGGTAATTGCATTTAGGCCTATCAAACTGCCATACACGTTTAATTTAATTCCCCAACATTTTAGGGGGTGGGGTAAGGACATCCCCTTGCGTTCGTGGACATTAGTTGCTTGATTAAGTATTCATCGGAGTAAGGGGTTATAGATGTCGTCGTCGAGAGGGCAGTAGGAGGTCAGTTCGCATGGTTATCGAGTCACTGTCACCAACAACAAATCATGTTATCGGGAGTCACAGTGTGTACAGTTTACATAAGGAACGATTTGCATTACACAATGATTGACTCTAATCAACATATAGCGTTTGGGTGTACGTGACAATATATGATAGCAAAAATAATATAAATGTAGATAAATAATATATTGCCAAAGGGACAGTAACCTATCTGTACCAGTATGTTCCACATCACATCAACATAGACAGCGCTAACTGGTTAAACGTAAGGGGCCCAGAGCATGAGCAGCCCAATGCAACTTACGCAGAGTTGGAAAGCACCTTAGGAGTACTAAACAATCAAACCCCCTTCCCTTCCCTTTCCCCCCGTCCCACACTTCCCACAACCTGCATTACGCCACTTTTCACATTGGTTTCCCATAGGAGGACGCAACGCAAAACGTAGACGCACCGTATCGACGGAAAGTGCGTTTATGCTTAGTTCTCAATAGATATATGCGCGTTGTTAAGGGGCGTGGAACTGATCGTGTCGCAGCCACAGATAAAACTATTGATCTCTGGAGCTCAGCATCATGTTGTTAGATTGCATTAAAGTAAACTGTTTATACTTTTTATTATTATCAAAATATTATTATTATTTATGTTTTCATCTTCAAATCCTTCTCTACGCATGCGTATAACCTAACCTTTTACTTCCCGCAAACAAATTCGCCTAGTGGAAAATTGTCTTCACTAGGCGAATATAATCTCTTCTACTGAATGTTTGCTTTGTTACATCAAAACACATAATTTTGTTCATTGATTTTATTTACTTACTTTTATTTATGCCCTTTGGATGTGTTTTCTACTACTATTTTTACCTTCTTATTTTAGTGTTTTGTTTTTGTTGTCTTGTTTTGCCTTGATATGCTTGGTCCTTCAAGCTGTGACCTGGGATGTTTTGTTACATTCTTATGTTTATATGATATGATTAAACTTATAACTATAACATCTTTTAAGATTTAAAAATCTTTAATATTGGATCACCTGATCTACTACTGGAATTTATGGCGAGAAAGATGAAGCAGTATTATTAAACAAAGATTGGTTCACAGATAACAAAACTTTATGAAGACAGAGGCCCAACCTTTACATTGGCTTTCTATGCTTTCATGATTAACCATTTAAATAATTCTAGTCTTCTGTTATGTTATGTTTTGTAACATATCAAAATTTGAAATATAATATCGTATTTACAGAAGAAGAACTTTCAACTGTAAATGGAATAGATCTTATGTGGTCATCTGAAGCAGAGTTTTCAACTGGTGATGCATCTTGATGTAAGTCTGGAGAAAGTTAGAACTGTTTTCCATGCAGGTGCAATTGTACACAATGCAATCAAAGAAGCTATAAGTATGAGTTGTTGGCCTGCAACATCCCAGGATATAAATCTGAATGAAGCGATAGAGGTGATTCCATTCCACCTACAATTTAATAGCATAGTGCATTGGCGCCACAGTTGAACCAAACACGGTAAATTATGTTGATGTAAGCCCTGAGAACCATGTTAAAATTGTATCAATTTGCCAGGACATTGTTAACTTAACATCGAAAGGAAAAAAACAAACTCCATAGTCTTTTGGATAATAGGTAATACAGTAGTATAAGAAACAGGACAAAGAGAATGTATGTAAATTGTAATGTAAATAAAGTAACGTCCGTGTTGAGTTACATTGTATTATATGTTGCAATATTTAAAAAGATCAATTAACTGTAATAATAAAGCAGTTAAAATTAACTGTTAGGTCTAATAATAAAGCAGTTGCTTTTCCTCGTATAACCGTATAGACTGTCGCCAAGCAGCCCGTATCCATGAAAACTTCTGTAGCAAAATTGTAATTGAGGGCGTCATCAAATTGTATGGAAAAGCCAATGCAAACAACATTTAAAAATAACAATAGGGTTGTCCCAAAAGATGGTTTCTACTATAATGTATTCCTTCTTATACGCACAATATCCTCCCGTTATCAGCTTCTCTCTTTTCATACCATAGCCGATCGACCATCAACTCAATTTTACGGGAAATGCTAATTTATGCGGGCGGTAGTCTTGGAATAGTCTACCTGTGGAAATAAAACATGCTAACACAACCACCCTTATTTCAACAGCTTTTAAAAACTCATCTTTTCAACAAATATTTTTACCCTCGATAAACCATTTTCAATCGTTGAGATCCTTATATATCTTTTGGCTTGTCACTCTCATTGTTTTTTAATTGCTCTTTTTATTTTATTTATTTCATGGATTATTCTGTTTTGAGTTCTGTTGTAGAATATAATATTAACTACATTTAATAAAAATATAGTAAATACGTCATTATTGAGAGGCTGTAGCTAATTAGAATACGAAAATCCATCGAGATCAATGGCCATTTTTGAAATTTAGAGAAGTCTTATGCGTTGCTGATGTCAAAGTTCAATAATCCAAGAACAAAAAATTAAAATAGTTACTCAATTATTTAGTGAAGCATCTATTCAGTGAATTTAGTGACTGCGGAAGATTCTAAATCTCATCTGCCGGAACGCCTCTTTAGTTTGCGCATGCGCATTTAATTCCTATAAGTAAACTATCTTAAACGTTGAGGGCACTTTTGGAACGTGGTTCCTCCAAGGTCACTGCTTTTTTTTTCTCAATTATGTATTTAAATAGTTAATTAATATTCATTCAGTACTACCGGTAATCTATAGTTTGGCCTAAAATTATTAAAAATTCACATTTTTATGATCAAATTTTGTTCAATACAAATTTAAATTATCTCTTATATTTGTTAACGCAAATCATGCATTCACACGTTTGTATTGTTTGAGTGTTACATTACAAATTGTTTGAATATGTATACAAGCGTAGTAGGATTACAATGTCAGTTTATTAAGAGAAAGAAAGTAAACATACATAAGTATGAAGAAGTAACAAGTCAATCCGTTTTACAAGATAAAAACTGAATCGAACTCATGATGTATTTGTTTATTTTTTTTGTTTTCTTTTTAACTTTTTGAATTCTCATGCGGTTGAGTTTATTCTTTCTTTTTTTTTCAAATAGGTAGTCCTAAAATAACAATTTTGAAATGCTGTGATAGGCCAACTTGATATGCATTCTTACATCTTCAGATTGGTATTTTGTGCATTTCAGTCAAAAAGAAACTTGTATATATATTTTTTTAATGCATTAAAGCACAGTAAACATATATTTAAAAACACTGACTAATTCATAAAACGATTCCAAATTCAATTACAATATTTATGAGAATAGTAAATAATGTATTTAAAAACATTAGGCCTAATTCATATAGCAAAATATAATATTTATGAGAATATTTATTTTGGTCGGTTTGAAAAATGTATGTAAATATTATTATGATATTTGCGCTCTATATGAATATAGTTCTTTGAATACAAAGAGAATGAAAAAAAAGGTCTTCATAATTCTAGATTCTAATTTTCTTTATTAAAAATAAATAATGCGTAAACATTTTGGTATGTATGGTACATGAAGTACAATTTTTAACAAACGTATTTGAAAGAATCATAAAACTAATAATAAATTTAAGATTTATAGTTAATAGAATAGAATTTTGGAACGACGATAAAGGCATCATGCACATATCGCTTCTTTTTAAAGAATCATTATTTATAACCAATTAAATCAAAATATTAGATTTCTAAATAATTTATATAAGTGTTTATACTAATATAATACTTATACTATTATTATACTCATATATGTACTATACTCCATAGCTCGTTGACAAATCTACACTTTGTAATAAAATAAAATTTTATTTCAGCACTCATATCTTATGGAAAGCCAGCAACATCATTGTCTGTATATCAACGTTCTAAACCTGTATATTCGACTGACGGGAATGAAAGAACCTGTTTCCATTCAGGTGATATACAGTCTAGACCACCGTAATCTAAATAAATAATTATGTACAGCGATCCATGGTTATACCACGGAGAAATAAGTTATATTTCTCCATTTCTTCCATACAAAATTCGTATAGGTTAGGCCTATGTGGTATGCGCCAGATAAAAATTGATACAAAAGCCAACAAAGGGATTTGGCGTTTTTCATCGATTTTGGCATAAAACTCATTCCATAACAGGTTCAGCTATTTAGGTGTCAAGAATTGCAATTGTAGGAAATTTTATTTTCAGGCTATACTGGGCCACATAGTACGGCGAATATGTACTATTGGCGTTACCGCCTTGGCTATACGCTATTTAGGATTATATAACCTTACGGAAAGAGATACAAATCCATAACATAATATATTTACATTTGTTAAAGCAAAAACACGGATTGGTGAATGGCTGAAAGTTGATCTTGGAGCAAACTATACGATTACAACAGTGGTCGTCATTAATAGAATAAGTAAACTTTTTTATCGTAATTATTAATGTCATTTTCACCTTTCATTCCACGTACAATTGTTATTTGTATACTTATTTTAACCTATCATTTTACCTAATAATATATAAATTTATTTAACATATTATAAAATAATAAATAAATATATAAAACAAATTATTGCTTTATATATTTGCACATTCTACCAAAGTAGTCAAGAAAACTAATCCGATAAACAAAACAAAAAATACCATATCTAGACAAAACTCCACATAACTGCTTTCCGTTTACTATAGTACATAACTCACATTAATTTGTTTGTTAGTTATGTGAGCGTCTCACTAGACAATACAAATCAGTAAAGTGAGACGGACGCATTTTGTATATTTGTACTCTATGAAATGATGACTGTGTCTTTCTAAAACGAATTTGTTGTTATTGTTGTTGTTGTTGTTGCTGTTGTTGTCGTCTAACCCCTGTCGCCGAATAATGGACCAGAATTCAAACTTTTGGCTTTATAAAATTGTTTTTTTTTCTCTTTGTCTCTTATAGCCCGCTTTTATTCATTCTTTCCTGCATATCCTCTTAAACAATAATGTACTGTATAACATAATAATTAGAATCTCGTTTCCTTTATATAAACCATTATTATCTAATATATTTAACGTTTGTCCTCTTAAATGCTTTATGTTAATTTCTGAAGAAACAAGACATAGGCCTATTCAAATTATGTGTCAAATTTATCAACAATTCATGACCCAAGAACATGGGTGGATTAGTATACTTTATGATGTTTCATTCCTTAACCAGTAAAACCATTTTGTCAATGGATTCTGGTCAACTGTGCCGCAGTTATTATCGATCGTTACGGTATCATTATCGATATTGATGTCACTATCAGTATTTATATCAATATTATTATGATCATCATTACCTAAATCTTACGTACATCTTAACTTAATTAAATATTCATAAACAGCTGTAGCTTATTATAACAAACGAATTGCTGGTGCTGTGGTAACTATTAAAACGGATGATATGAGTACACAAACCACGTGTGGTCATACTGTAACAATTGCCGATTCGTTACGCGCTCCATTGATTGAATTTACCTGCAACCCACAAATCAGAGGACGCTACGTGAAACTATGGTTTCCGAATAAAAAGGAAGCCCTTACCATTTGTGACATTAAGGTCTACACAGATGATTTAAGCAAAGGTAAGTTGTTAAATAAGCCTGTTTTTTTTTTATAGTAGGTCTATTATTTTTACTTACTTATTTTCTTTGTTTAATTGCCCGATATAATGACATCTACACCAGTTTAAAGTTTTCTTCCTGGATTATTTTTTTTGATATACAAAAAGGCAATGTCTATTTTCTGGAAAATCGATATAGGCCTATTGGTGATGTCACAGAAGTGAAAAATGGAGTATCTGAATCTTTAATAAGGGATCGAAATATTAAATAGCGTGCCCTCCTTTGATCTCCTCTTTTGTCAAGCGCTTAACTTATCTTTGTATTATTTCTTTTTCAGTTTTAATAATTTTGTTATACTCATGTACGGAAAGCCAATGTACAGAAACGAGAGTGGGAAAAGATTTTGCACCATTACAAAAATTGTATAACTTAATATAATCTGTTAATAAACACAGAAAACAGTTAATTTTTGTTCATATGAACTCCAAAGTAGCCTATTCTACGTGGGTCATTTGATGTTCTAAATTTTACAGAGCCTCAGTGTGCGACTCCAATTCAAGTCAGTCCATTGAACAAGACTTACCATTTACAAGACATATCTGGCAACATCAATTACTTAAATGGCTCATCGAATCTAGAATTTACTACTGGGATTTATGGCGAGCATGATGAAGCAGTATTGATAAACCGAGATATTGGTTCGCAAATAACATTACTCTATGGACACAAAGGCCCAACTTTTACTTTAGCTTTCTATGTTTTCATGAAAGCCGGTTCAAAAAAGGCCTTCGTTTATTCCGACGCATTTGAAATCATATTTGCGTTTCCCGTTAATAAACTATTGCGCGTGTCGGAAATAGCGGTTAATTACAACGTGTATGGCGAGGTTATTCGTTGCCATGCCTTGCGTTCTAAAGAGTGGACATTCTTTGCTCTTACTTTCAACGGATTCGAAAGAAAAATACGACTTTGGCGAAACGGAGAGATTGCTTGTATGGTTGATACGGAATTCTCGGAAATCAACTTTGGAAGCATTGTGTTTGGTGGGGACAAGAGTGTAATGAAGATGGCCAAGCTACAGGTCTACCGTGAGAGCCTTGATGAATATGAGATAAAAGAAGCGAGAGACCTGTACAATGTTATTAAGAGTAAGAATTATTGTCTTTAGTAAATAGACATACACATCAGTTAATGATTATGATTATCAGTTGAAATCATTGTAATCATCACCATAATCACTATCAGTGTCATCATCATCATCATCATCATCATCATCATCATCATAAACGTATTCATTTTATCTATTGTTTTTTTATCGTTATTATCAACATATATATTCATTGTATTCTTGTTGTTTCTGGTGTTTGAGTCATAACTCCTTTTATGTATATTTTTTTATCCTTTCTAAAATTCGTACTATAGTTTATAGTAAGGTATTTTATAATAACAATGCCGTTTTTACTGTCGCTTTTGTCTTTTTATTCTGATTTATAAGTAATATACATTTTTATTATTTTGCAGGTGATGAATGCTCGAAACCAAACCTTTTCCACGTCCACGTTTCCACAACTGGAAATGCACCACCATCGGTTATAAGCCGTTCTTCTACACACTCGGAGGTCTTCTGCGTATTGAGATGTCGCAGAAACATAAATTGTTTTGGAATTATTTATAATCACGAAACAAAAGGCTGTGAAGAATTTAACGGAAATAATTTGTCAAATATTGAGACAGATTTGATTCGCAAGTACTACGTAGCAGTCCGGTAAACTGATTGCAAGTTTAAAAGTGTGATTTATTAAAATGGGGTAAAAGCTACATGGCTTTCTCCCTCCCTAAAATATATTGTGCGAAAAAGTACATAGTAATTTCATTTACTATTTTAAAATATTTCGAACGCGGCAGCATTGATACAAATCAAAATTGACTTGGAAAATAAAACATCACAGATCGCTTTATATTACCGATACCGATTTTATTTAATATTTGGGAAAAAATCTGTCAAAAGATTATTCAATTAAATTATTAAAATATGTTCTTACTCAGGCAATTATCTTTTGATGACGTCATCACATCTACAAATTTGATTGACCTTGGCAACGTTATGTCACGTGTATTTTGTATAGAAATCTTATTATTATGAATGGTCCGGTTTATTATTCTACGTGTCATTTAAAGTATATTGCGCCCACTTTCTCTCTTAAAGAAAGATTTATTTTAAGAGGTTAATTAATGACATTTTAAAAATAGCAGAATTGTATTCATCATCAGCAAAAAATAAATAAATAAATAAATAAATAAATACCTAATCTGGCATGAAGAAATAGGATTAGATTGTATTATGCTGGACTCTAACTAAATACAGTTTTAAAAATAAAACTAATAAAACAAGAAGACATAGGCTTAATAAAATGATAATAATAAATAAATAATAAAATCATAATAAAAATATAATAATAAAACCAATAAATATGCTGTACTGTGGGTATCAGTGGCTGGATCTCAATGGCATTTCGATTACGCGGTCAGTCTACGCCGAAAGCAGCAAATTTCTGTTCGCATACTCAAACATTATCCGTTTTTGTTTTTGTTTCATGTTACTATGATAACGCAGTATACCCACATGCACAATTAGAAATCTGTAATTGGTTGTTTAGAAAATTTGCTTGGTATTTTTTCTGCAGAGGCTTATCTTCTGATATTTCATTCCGATTACGTAGCCAGTCCACGCGTGACGGCAACCGCAACATGCTCGCGTACTCAAACATTATCCGTTTTGGGTTTTTTCATGTGACTATGATAACGCAGTATTCCACATGCATATTTAGGAATATGTAATTGTTGTTCAGAAAATTTAGCAAAATATTTTACTAATTTCTTTTCGCTAATACAGAGAATAGCAACAATTAATTTAGCTCCTTAACCTAAGATTTTATCAAACCGGCGACGGCATAGAGATATCACTCAATTTGGATATTAGCGTTTTAGCGAAATAAAAAATGTATGATAGAAAATACTTTTAACAATTAAAATTGTTATGTTGATGAATTATCCATGGAATATTGTTGCATATAAAATACATATTGAAGAATAGATATTGATAAAAGAAAAAATACATTATTTGGTTCGCTTAAAGTACTTTTAAAATCATTTGTATGTGTGTAACAGCAGATTATTAATTGGCTGATGACCATATTTATGTCTGCATAAGTAGTCATTATTTCTCCAACAAATCTTGCAATCTTGTAATGTAATAAGTAAAAGTACGTATTGGAATCATGCTTTTTTAACAAACAAGGCCATATACATTGCTGCAGTCGCGTGCACAAATCTGAGTGTGTTTATCGACCGACCAACATAGTGAGCTGTAGAGTCGCGTTTGCCCGCGACTAAAAACGACTCACGTAAATTAGCGATTGTACACAAGGGGATACCATTGTATGGTATAAAATTTGGTTATAGTTAAGGCCAACTTAAACTAGGACAATAACGATCGACGATAAGTAGAAAAATATGCATTTTTACGCTGCTGCTCTAGCCCGCTACGTCCAATTAGGACTACTCAATCAGAAGCTAAAGCAAGCAGCAGTTATAGTTCTAAGGACAGTTTTGCAAAAAAGGAAACTCCACTATAATTTATAGATTCCAGCTTCTAGACCAAAAAAACGTCTGAGAAAAGAGTCTATTAGGACATGTCGTGCTAAAATTACAAATCCCAAAGCATTCCTGGTATTTATGAGTCCCATTTGACTATAATACTGACTTTTGACTGTAATTCACTGTAAGATAGTCATTGAATTATTATCGAAACAGTCCATTAAAGTTTGTGTTTGTAATATGATACTTCACACTTGAAATATCTAGAGTGATGAAGTGACCACCAGACTTGACCTTAGCAATAAAATTAACTAAAGTGACAGAAATTGAGTATTCACTTCTGTAACAAAAAAATATTTATTCACATATAAAAAGAGAAAAGAAACCCAAAAAACAATGTCTGACAAACAATTTAAGTATTTGTTGCTTTAAATTACATTTTTTTCCCAGGTAAAATAATTATTATGTGACAATAAAATGACACATTCAAAAACATTTGAAATAAAAAATATTGTTCAATAAGCGAGCAGCGTTTTTTGTAAGAAATATTTCTTGTTTAAACATAAAACAAAAGAAATATAAACACTTTCATTCTAGAACCATAGAATAACCATCTATGCTTCTTTTTGATGAAAATGATAATTTCACACGACCAATCAAATGACGTCAGGATTAGTAAGAGCAATAATATCGTGAAAATACAATTTATTGTTTTTATTTATCATGACGTCATTTGATTTGAATTTCTTATTATGTGTATCAGTAATATAAATGATTAGCCTATAGTTCTAGAACGAAAACCTTTCTAATTTGTTTTATGTAATAAAAATGCATGCTTATATATTTATTGTCGATCGTTATCGTCCTAGTGGGCTTTAGTCCACCGGAGGTCTTGATTGGTATAAAATGCCAATCACGAGCGACTTTTTAGAATTAATATATATTTTAAGATTCTTAGGTATGTATGTTTGGCGATTCTTAGTATGTACTCATTTCTTTAATTTTAATTTCATAATGTTATAGAGAACATTCATTGTAGGCCTATATTTGGTCCGTGAATATAGACATGACTCAACGTTTGGATAAAGGTGTAGGCCTACACATTTTTTTATTTTTAGAGGTCATGAAATACATAATAGTTTAGAATTAATATATATTTTAAGATTCTTAGGTATGTATGTTTGGCGATTCTTAGTATCATTTCTTTAATTTCAATTTTATAATGTTATAGAGAACATTCATTGTAGGCCTATATTTGGTCCGTGAATATAGACATGACTCAACGTTTGGATAAAGGTGTAGGCCTACACATTTTTTATTTTTAAGGGTCATGAAACTATTGCCTGTTTAACTTATTTATTAAACCGTTACAAATCGTGAGTATACTGTAATTTAAATTGTTCATATATGGAACGTCTCTCTTTGTATTTGTCTATTAGTTTCTTTAGGTTGTGTGTCTTTTCAATATGTGTTGGATATTCATTTCCACATACAACGTTTCCATTTTGAAGATGTGGCAAGATAAGGGCGTTATAGATTTATTAGTATGTGTAGAAAAATGTGATTTTTTTTGTAACATAATTTTGTTTGCATCATATCATAACCGTCCCGAATTGTTATTGGTCAACGGCGTTGCGTCCTGGTAGTATTGTATAACCAAGGTATGATGGAACATCACTGTGCACTGAGTAGAAACGTAGGCCGCAGCCTCGCTACATGGTTTGCCTGACCATAGTTTTAACAAAGTATCGATGATTTATTTTATATATATTATTGTGATCAACTCATCAGTATTCATTTTATTATAATAAACTACGTCATCTCTGAACCAGTACATCTTCCTTCTACATATCGGATCGCACGTGCATTAAAATGCGAACGCCAGTGTATAAAGTAAACCAAACATAAATCGCACAGAAATTGGAGATAATTATATAAAAAGTTCGGTCCGTTACAGTTTTTACGAAACTCTTCTCAAACAGTGTAATTATTTGCATGTTACAAAGAAAGATTTCAGATGTTTAAAAATTAATTTATTAGATAAGATAAACCAAAATAACTCCACAGGTATAACACTGTTTCATTTCGAGTCGCCAGATCGAAGACATTACCATTCTCATTAAAAGTCACTATGTTTAATAAAATACCAAAACACAAATACATAATCAATTTAGTCAGTGCAATCTTTGAAATAAATACAATTAACAAAGAACTTTTGTTTCATTTTCTTTATTCAGAACTAGAAGAAACTAAAACAATCCTCATATAATGTAAACGGATACTTATCTACAATATGGTGTAATTCTACTCAGTTCATTATTACAAAATAATAAAATGTATAAAAAATGTATATACCTTAAGCTTGGTTCTCACTAGAAACAACGCAACGACGTAAGATAAGGAAATAGTCTCTATCAATTTTGCATCCCCTCCCCCACCTATTACGAGAAATTAGATTAACTGTCGTGATGAACGTAAAGCAGCAGAAAATGTTTTATAACGTCTACGGTACCGTGCTTACGTAATTGGTTGCCACTTGTGACATCCAATGTTATATGATATTGCGTCAATACTTTGAGTATGTCGTTGCATCTTAGTTGGAACCAATCTTTCAAACTAATAATAGATTACTCCTATACTACTGAAGTCAATAATTGACAGGTTAGTAATGACGGTTTATTTATTTTAAATACCATTACAGTATACTACTTTACTACTCTGAAGGTCCATTGTACATTATTTATAGACAATAGTTTACTACTGGTATTTAAGATTAATATTGTAATCCATTACATAACCATATGTTAAACTAAGGTTTATTTATTTCAAATACCATTATAGTATTACTTTAAATAATCTGAAAGTTCATTCATTGTAAATTAGTTATAGACCAATAGAAATACTACTGGTATTTCAGATTAATATTGGAATTCATTACTTAACATATGTTAAACTAAGGTTTATTTATTTAAAAAAATAAACTTTACTACTGAAAGTTCTTCTGTTCACATATTATTATTAATCTAATACCGTCAGTGTTCTAATCCAAGTAAACATGAAGAGTAAATACAAGATGACGTCAAGACTATTTATGTACTATCACCACCTCTATGCAAATGAGTAGATTAATAGTAAATGCGATTATAATGCATTGAAAACAGTTCATTAATTTCTAACACTTTGTACAATATTGAAACAAAATATCATCAAATCACATTTGCAGTAGGCTCTACTTATAAAACACCATTTGGTGACACTTTTCTTATTAAAGAAAAAATTGTTTGTGAAATCCATTTTGCACACATTGAGATGGCAGAACGTTTGAGTTGGAGAGGAATAATCAATTAACCCAAGATTACAGTCAATGTTTTTTACATTTACCAGTGATATTGTGTTTCTTTATGTCAACAAAGTTACTCTTCTATCTGAACAGTCTCTCATTATTTCACTAATTACCCAATCGGATAAATAGCAATCATGCATGTTAAGCAACCTTAGTTTAGGTAACATATTTAATAAAGAACGCAGTAAAGTAACATCAATGTCACTAAGATTATTACAACTGATATTGAAGTGACCTAATTTCAACTTAACTCCATTATTAGAACACTCTCTACTCAGAGCATTCATTACAGCACCTGATAGATTACAATTATGCATTTCAAGTGTAAGCGCATCATCATCATCACCATAATCATCATCATCATCATTATCAATCATACTCAATAGATAACACAGTGATATACCATCAATGTCACTAAGATTATTACCACTGATATTGAAGTGATATAATTTCAACCTTACTCCATTATTAGAACACTCTCTACTCATAGCATTCATTACAGCACCTGATAGATTACAATCATGCATGTCAAGTGTACTATTCCTACTCATCATACTCAATAGATAACAGAGTGATGCACTATCAATGTCACTAAGATTATTACCACTGATATTGAAGTGATCTAATTGCAACTTACCTCCTTTATCAGAACACTTTCTACTCATAGCATTCATTACAGCACCTGATAGATTACAATCATGCATGTCAAGTGTACTCTCCAAAGTCATCATACTCAATAGATAACACAGTGATGTACAATCAATGTCACTAAGATTATTACCACTGATATTGAAGTGATATAATTGCAACCTAACTCCTTTATCAGAACACTCTCTACTCACAGCATTCATTACAGCACCTGATAGATTACAATCATGAAAGTCAAATATACGCAGCCCAGTCATCATACTCAATAGATAACACAGTGATGTACCATCAATGTCACTAAGATTATTACCACTGATATTGAAGTATTCTAATTCCAACTTAACTCCTTTATCAGAACACTCTCTACTCACAGCATTCATTACAGCACCTGATAGATTACAATCATGAAAGTCAAATATACGCAGCCCAGTCATCATACTCAATAGATAACACAGTGATGTACCATCAATGTCACTAAGATTATTACCACTGATATTGAAGTATTCTAATTCCAACTTAACTCTTTTATCAGAACACTCTCTACTCACAGCATTCATTACAGCACCTGATAGATTACAACCATGCAAGTCAAGTATACTCAGCCTAGTCATCATACTCAATAGATAACACAGTAATGTACCATCAATGTCACTAAGATTATTACCACTGATATTGAAGTGATATAATTTCAACCTTACTCCATTATTAGAACACTCTCTACTCATAGCATTCATTACAGCACCTGATAGATTACAATCATGAAAGTCAAATATACGCAGCCCAGTCATCATACTCAATAGATAACACAGTGATGTACCATCAATGTCACTAAGATTATTACCACTGATATTGAAGTGATTTAATTCCAACTCAACTCCATTATTAAAACACTCTCTACTCACAGCATTCATTACAGCACCGGATAGCCTACAATCATGCATGTCAAGTGTAAGGTTACACTGATCATACTTTAATATACATAGAATGTGTGTAAGAACCTTTCCTTTAGAATCAGATGATATTGTATTTAAAAAACTCCGAACATTGTTAGGCAGTGATATTTTATGAAATTTCCTCAGAATATTTATAAAATGTTTATCAACGTTTTCATCTTTGCTTACATGCTGAATGAACATTCTTAATGTATTTGAAATATCTTCCAAATGTTCTTTTATTTCTAAATTTGTATTCGATATGTGATTAAGCAATGTTTGTTCAACATTATCCATATGGTGTTGTTTCACCAATTCTAAGTAATTATCAATAGATCGATATGCTGCCAAATCATTTGTAATCCAATGCTTTAAGAATGTTCCAGAATCAGCTCCAAGGAACCCAATGGCAAACTCTCTTGTTATTTTGAAATACTCACTTTCTCGTATTTCTTTCCATTCTTTTTCATCTAATGGCGCAAGTAATGGGTTTTTTACGCGAGTGCATATGTTTTCCATAGATTCACTCTCACATAGTTTGTATAAATAAAATCCCACCAACGACTCAACTATCAGTTTGTGTGGAGGCATATAATTTTTTTCGAAGCTAGACTTTGAAATTGGTGCATCTTCATAAACAAACCCAAGTTTCAGGGCAGTATCAATCGTACTTTTGTCACCTGTAAGGTTTTTTTTGTTTATCGAAAGTTGATTTCTTTTTAAGCTTTGATACATACATCTCCCTAAACAAATCATAGCATTTACATACTCCTCTGGAGCATCATCAAATTTTGAAATAAAATTGTGTTGTTGTTTTTTAAAGAACTGATTTAAAATACTTCGAAACAGTTCTTCAAAAAGATCAGATTTATCGAGAGGAAGATTTTGGTTGTCCTCCCACATAACACAAATTGTTAGAAGTAACATTGGATTTCTGCACATGGAACGCAATTCTTCATGTTCCAAGTAATTGTAATTATACGACATATCAAATTCATAATCATATTCAACAATGCCAAGCTTTTTTCTAAGAGATTTCCCTAGGTCAGGTTTTTCAAAATGCATAAAGTAATTGTCAATATACTCTCCAATGTTCCTTTCTTTGAACCCTTTTACTCTTATGTGTACATTGCACTCATTTATGAATGCATTTATATTTTCTGTTCGCGAGGTCAGTATCACTACACTATTTTTTAATTTTTCCTTTCTGAAAATACGAATAAAATCTTTATTCTCAAATCTTAATTCATCTAATCCATCTAATAACAACACAATTTTATTATCATGGTTTGTAAAGAATTCTTTGATGAATGAAGAACCTTTTTCAATCTTTGTTTCAAATTCTTCCATATCGAGTTGCTTTATCATGAGATCTAATATTGTTTGATCTTTCTCTAAATCTCGTATATTCAACAGAAATACAATTTTACCTTCAAATATATCAAATGATTTATCTGTACCGCAATTGTATGCTATGTACCTTAATAGTGTAGTTTTACCTATACCGCCTTCGCCATCTATTAGAACTTTGCACGCAGGTGTGGATTTGATGGTAGCCAATACATCTTTTAATGTTGTTGGCTGACTCTCTTTCGTTTTTGTATTTCCTTTAAGTAGGTCCATCTCAGTGAATAGTTCAGAAATATCGACTTGGTACAATGTATTCAATGTTGCTGGTGTAAACTTCTTGGCATTTTGCAGAAATGCCTCTTGTTTACTTAGTAGATATACTTCTATCTTTTCTGTGAGATAAAATAAAAAGTAAATGAAATAAATGACACAATAAAAGACATAAATACTAATTAAAAAAAACATACAATATTTATGAAAAATTACGTTTACGCCATAAACACAATGTATGTTTTTTTAAAATTAAAATTAGAGTTTTGCAGTCCGCAAGAACGCAAAATAGACAAAATGAAACGAAACCTTAGGCTAATTGTTTGCAGTGGGAAGGGTAGGTTTAAATGTATAAATATAACATCAATGAAAAAGAAATTATTAGTCAGTCTTTGACAAGTTACTGTACATTAAATGAATTTTGTGTCAAAATTCAGCAAGATCTAGAAAACTATATTAAGAATCTAAATGTAACCAAAATAAGAGGTTGCCGTTTTTAGGCATTATTTGCCGACAAGCATCAACAATTAAGTCAAAGTTGTCATAAGAAATATACATACTATGGTTTTCATCTTGAGGTGTTAAAGGAAAATGTGTATAGAACAAAATACATCAAGTTAGAGTTGTAATGAAGGAGAGAATTATAGGTAAATTCCAACATTGTATCACAGTATTTCTTTTGAGAAATAGGAATTTAATAGATTAAATACGTTTTAATAGTTATACAGAATTATTTAGGTTAACCTGGTAAAAGTTTCCTACAGTACATGATAGGTTAGGATTCTATAAATAAATCCTATAGCAATAATATAAATATTTTAATATTTAATACGTTTTAATAGTTATACAGCCATACAGAAATATTCTAGGTTAAACCTGGTAAAAATGCCTAGCATTGTTTGGATTTAATAGCCCGTCAATAGGTTTCTCTGAGATCCTATAGGAATTAAGTACTGTAATATATAGGTTGATATTTGACTTCTTAGATTACTGTCAATTAAAATTAGTATTCAGATTATTAAATGGTTAGTAGTGTTTGTCTATTTACCTTCTCTTCGGCGTTTGGAACTATCATCATCACGCTCGGTATTTCCTAAAAAACACAAAACAAAACCGTAGTATTATTAATTGCGATGGTTTGAAGATTAAAATTTAAAAATATGACTAGTTTTCTATGCATACACTGCAGGTTGGTTCATTTCTGTTAATGTAAAATTGGCTATAAAAGCCGGATGATAAAATACATCTTTTTGTGTTGCTTAAGTATTCTGATAAACTGATTCTGATTCATTCTGATGAAATTATTGATAAATGATAAAAACATTCATTAACATCAATTCATATTTACCTCCTGGTCGTCGATTAAAGCATGATGCTTTACCATCGTTAAGTTCTTCCTCACCTCGTTCTATACAAATTAAACAAAAATATTAATACCCCAAAAATAAATTGTATTTTATTACATACGGGTAATACTAGCCAAAAAAAAAGTAATGTTTAAAATACAAATTAAAAACAATCTTGTGTAATAATACATTTATATACACATTGATTTGAGAAACTGTTAGTTGAAGGGTTTTAATTAATTTTATAAAAATGACAAGTTTTAATAGTTGAAATAACTTGCTATACATACCACTATGATGTACAATTTTTCGAAGAAGATCATGAAATACATCTTTCTTGTCTGGTTCTTTCGATAAACGTTGGCCAGTTTCCAATCTGAATGTTACATCCCAAATGGTGGTGTAATCGTACATTGCCAGATTATAATGAGAGATGACCCTCTTTAACGCATCTGGTCCAACATTTCGCAAATCTTTAAACATTTGTTTTCTTTCTGATGATATTTTTTCTTCACCGGTATTTTCAATATTATTGTCTCTAATATACTGGACTACACAATCTTCAGCTTTCTTTAATTTACATAATTTGGAAATATCTAATAATAGGTTAACATTATTAGGTGCGATAACGCCAGTGTCTTCGAGATGATTAAATAGATCATTTCCAATGGCATTTGGTTCTGTAAGGTCTCCGATAGGTATGTGGTCGAATAAGATAAACTTCAACCAACGCAACCTATTACCGCAAAAGAATGTGCTGAGATCAGACTTCAATTTGGGGAACTCTGGATTAGTTTCAGACGCTGCCATTTAAGCATTTCTGGTTCCTGCAAAATATAATAAGAGTGAGTTTTTTAAATAACATTACATAAGTCATTTTCATCTTCATTATTTAGTTTGAATTTAATTAAAATTATCAAAATTATTTGTAGCTATTTTAATTTAATATGCCAATTCAATATTCTAATATTGAATTTGAATAATAATTTCCCCCATTTTATTTTCCCAATCATTGATTGAAAAATCAAAATGCTAATTTATCTGTATGTCCTGCCATTCATTCTTAAAAGTAAGAAATTATACCTGACCTGTTACTAGTAACTAGTGTTACTGTTTTAATCAATGTGAATCTAATGTAGGAATTGGCTAGGCCTACCTTTTATTTGATTCAAATGTCAGGAATTTATATACATTATAAAAAAATGTCTTATATTTATCTAATATGGGGACGGGTGTAGGCTCTTATGGGTCCATGGCGGTTCTCTCTATCTACTAGCCCAAACATCCCAACAATGTTTGAAAAAAAAACAAAACAAAGCGTCCGTTTACCAATCTAACAAAATAATAAGTGACCTAGCCTATTCCGAATTAGTAATTTGTACAAACGAATTACAGTAGGCCTAACTGTACTTAATTTAGGCTTCCGGGCTTTCGTACTGAATAGACCATTCAGTATACCAGCACTTTTAAACTATTATCTATATATAAATTATGGTTAATTCTGACATAGGCGAGCACAATGCAAAAACTTCGGTACAAATCTCCGCCTTGGATACTTATCTATCTGAGATGTACCGCGAAACGTAGATTTGATAACATTAGTGTTCACAGCGACGCTATTGTTCCATATTTCTATCTTAGGAAGATATTATAAAGAGTTTTTTAACACAATTTATGATTTCAACATTAGATTTTCATCTCAATTTCAATTCTTCCCGGTCAAAGTAATTTCCGGGTTTAAGATAAGTTCACCTTGCAACAACCTGGTTTCAAATATTTTCTCTCTTTTATACACAAGGGATCAGTTAAAATAATAGATTTGACCCTAAAGGTGACTGGAAACAGGCACTTTCCATCAATCAATACAGTGTCCCTTTGGAAGACGAATTTTAAAACATACCGCGCGCGCGAAGGTACAGTAGTTAAATAATAGGAATTATACTGCAAATTAATAAAGATCAAATTAAATATACGCCATAAAGAATCAGAATATATTGTGGGGAATAGTATTATAAAATTACATAGGGAGATTTGATGATAAGACATTTTTCGAGTGAAATCCCGATAGCTGAGTTTTATTGAGTAAGCTTGCAGGAATAACTGTAGGCTATCTTCCTGTGTCCCGTTAGGACCGAGATGTCTGCCCATGTTGCAAGCCGTAATGTCTTCTTTCTTGGGCCCACTCTGTCACGGCAGTTAGTTTCAAAAGATGATTAAATTAAATAATGTATTAATAATTATTAGGATGGTATTCATTAGAAAAAACGCCTCTCCAATAAAACATCACTTTGAATAATAACCCCCCCCCCCCCAACCCAATTATCTAATAAACGTCCATCCACATATTTATAATAACACAATTATACTATTTGTAGTAGAATTCACCGCACTGTTATCTACAATTTACCAAGCATTTGTTATTCTTTTTTACCACTTTTCATATCTATTAGAGGATTTCATTTGATTATAAATGTTACTATATTATTAAAACTAAACAATTTATCATATATCCCTCGAATAAGCACCTCCCTCAAATGACCTCCGCCTCCCCAAAGGGTCCTACCAAACAATAAACACTATACTTTAAAATGTTATTAATCATCTAAAACACTGTGAAACAAAGTAGTTTATTTTACGAATGTCAAGCATTTTCAATAATAGTAACCGACAGAAAATGTATAATGAGAACATTATCATTCCGAGAACCATCGTCTACACTTCCTAGAGGGGGAGCGAGCGAAGCGAGCTCACCCTCTAGTTATAAGAAATTTATAGAGAATTATATTGCTAAGAAAATACGTTTTTGTATCATACCCTGCTGCTATACAAATGATTAAGAGCAATTGCCGAAATTATTATTTAAACAAATTGCATTTGGTACAAAATAATTCGATCTTGCATGCTCTTATATATTCTCATTGCGTCATCAAATTCAGAATCTATTTTGGTGAAGCAGTCTGATCCAAGTTGCTTCGGTAATCTATACAGTCATGAATAGGCCTATACCGAATCGAGAAAATTAACCACTGTGATAAAGTAAAAGATTACACAGTTTATGTTTTCAGTATAAGCCTACATTTTTGCACAACTTTTCCGTTACAGTTATAAACATTTTTTCATTGCAGTATGACTCGATATGAAAATAAATCGAGTCCTACACATTCCATAGATTGCTTTGAAAGTGACGAGGCTGGTTTATGCAAATATTTCACTCCAACACAACTTAATGAGCTACAGGCGCAAATTGATAACAATGGTATCTTTACAACGTTACACATGAATGCACGTAGTTGATGTACTTGGTTTCTCGGAAACCTGGATAAATAAGAACACGCCAATTGACTTATTAAATATCAATGGATACAATATGTACACTTGTAATAGAGAAGGTAGAGTCGGTGGTGGAGTTTGTCTATATTTAAAAGAACAAATCAACACCGTAACACGTGATGATTTTGTATTTAATGATAACTCCATTGATTCACTTTTTCTAGAAATAATAAACACAAACGGCAAAAATACTATTGTAGGTATGTTGTATCGACCACCAAATTCAAACGTCAACTCATTTAACTCTGATCTGGAAGAAATCTTACATAAACTTAATCGCGAAAACAAAAACTGCTATATCTTAGGAGATTTTAATCAAGACTTATTAAAATATGACATTCAAAAAACAACACAGGAATTCACAAACATTATTTACTCAACATCTTTTAATCCATTAATCAACTTACCCACGAGAATAACATCGTCTTCTGCTACAATTTTAGATAATATTATTACAAATGATGATAACATTTCGCATTGTGGAGTAATAGTCACTGACATTACCGATCATCTACCCATTTTCATGACAACACACTTGTCATTAAATACTAACACACAAGCTCCAATTACAAAACAAAAAATAATTAATGATACAACATTAAATAACTTGCTTATTGCTATTTCTAATGAGGATTGGGGTGAACTATATTTATGCACAGATACCAATACATCATATAACCTATTTATTAAAAAACTATCCAATCTCATAGATAATAACATACCTACAAAAAGTAATAAGCCAAATGGTAATACAAAGAAAAAACCATGGATCACAACAGGAATTTTGATTTCAATAAAAAAGAAAAATAAACTTTATAAAAAATACCTTAAAAACCCAACACAATTATTAAAAAATATATATAAAAAGTACAAAAATAAATTAACTCATTTAATTAGAATTCGGAAAAAACAATATTATTCCAAAAAACTGGATGCAGCTCGACACGATTCAAAGCAAACATGGAAAGTTTTAAATGAAGTTCTAAATAGAAAAAAATCGAGTGTTAAGCCAAATGAGGTAATTAACCATAGTAATAAAACTTTGGTATGTGATCCAAAAGGTATGTCTGACGCTTTTAATGACTTCTTCTCCAACATTGGAAATGAATTAGCAAACAAAATACCAAATGTAAACAATTCTGACTTTAAACAATATATGAAAGAGAGTCAATCCCAATCCATATTTTTCAATCCTACGAATGAAGAAGAGGTCATTGAAATAGTTAGTCAAATCAAAAATTCAAATTCAGAAGGTGTTGATAACTTAAGTAATCGCATTCTAAAACATATTATTGCTGCTGTGGCATCTCCTCTTGTACATATCTTTAACCTCTCTCTTGAGACAGGCATGGTCCCTGATAGTATGAAAGTAGCTAGAGTAGTTCCAATTTTTAAATCTGGCAATAAAAGTGACGTCAGTAATTATAGGCCGATCTCTATTCTGCCTACCGCTTCAAAAATTCTTGAAAAAATTGTTCAAATTAGAGTAAATAATTATATCACAAAGTTTAACATCCTTAATAATGCACAATATGGTTTCAGAAAAAACAGTTCTACTTTTATGGCCGTTATAGATCTGGTTGAACGAATAACCGATGCGCTTGATAAGAAAAAAAATACCATCGGAATATTTATTGATTTGTCAAAAGCGTTTGACACCATCAACCATGATATACTTCTTAAAAAATTGGAACACTATGGCATAAGAGGCACGGCCCTTAAATGGTTTAGAAACTATATTAGTGGAAGGAAACAATTTACGTCTATTGATAACACAAGTTCGTGTTTGATGGATATAAATTGCGGTGTACCACAGGGTTCAATTCTGGGGCCTCTACTTTTTATTTTGTACATTAACGATGTATTTAATTGCTCAAACTCGTTATCTTTTGTTTTATTTGCTGACGACACAAACATATCTGCATCTCACGAAAACTTGGATACGCTCATAGAACTAGTTAATGGTGAACTAAAAAATGTTTCGGATTGGTTCATGTGCAATAAACTATCAATCAACGTTAAAAAAACTAATTACATAATTTTCCGCAATCAGCGAAATCCAAGTAATTTAGAGAATGTAAATATTTATGTCAACAATAAAAGAATAGATAGAGTTAAATCGACTAAATTCCTTGGAGTACATATTGATGAATTTCTCACATATAAGAACCACATCAATGTTACAGCTAGGAAAATATCTCGATATGTAGGCATACTATATAAAGTAAGACATTTTTTACCAACCTATGCTCTCTGGACAATATACAAATCACTCATTGAACCAGTATTAAATTATTGCAACATAATATGGTGTAGCACATTTCCAAGTTATTTAGATGAGTTATTTAAACTCCAGAAAAGGGCATTACGAGCTATAACATGGTCAAAGTTTAATGATTCAATGACTGAATGTTTCTATAAATTTAAACTTCTTAAAATTGCGGATATCAATAAGTACCAAATTGGGCTTTTCATGTATAATGTTACTACTAATCAGGACGTGCGTTTTTCATCGCTCTTTATTAAAAATGGTTCTTACCATAATTATAATACAAGATCTAAAGACAAAATGAGACTCAGAAAACGTAATCGTACTTCTACTAGTTTTACTGTGTCATGTGTGGGACCCAAATTGTGGAATGACTTGAATTACGAACTACAAAGTACCAAATCAATATATATATTTAAATCATTGTTTAAAGAACATTTATTATCATTTTACAAATAATTTTAAAAATTATACTTGTTGCAGGATTTAGCTTTTTTTTTTTTTTTTTTTTTTTTTTTTTTTTTTTTTATTATTATTTATGTTTTAGTTTTTTAGGCTAGTTAGGGACATAGGGGGACACAACTAATCAAGCTCTTTTGAGTTTTTATGTGTTTCCTTTTCATCTTTTTTATGTTCTCATATATTGTTGTTGTATATTTTCATGATAGAGGATGAATAAAGAATATTTGAATTTGAATTTGAATTTGAGTATACAATATGTGTTTCATTGATATTTATAGACCTAATTTGAGTTCCACACCATGTCGAGTTGATCGATTAGTTTTTGGCCGAGTTGACGCAGAGCTGAGCTAACTTGTGCCGTATTGACATGGGGCCGAGTTGTTTAGGGCTGAATTTACGCGAGGCCAAGTCGAGATAGTTTAGCGCCGACTTGGATTGAATTCATTTGAAGTATTAATGCATGTATACAGATCATTTTGGTCCTTCTAAATACCCAAGAACTACTGTACCAGACGGGTTTAACGAAACCTAAGATCATGGAAACTAAGACCCACTCCTAAGGCAGCGGGACCCTGAGACGAATAGTTATTATTCTTTGATTGTTTTTTTTTAGGGTGGGTTACTATTAGAAGGGTTGGGTTACTATTAGAGTAGTGGGTTACTATTACTAATCTTAAATTAGGCACCTGAAAATAGTAACCCACCCCCAACTTTTCCGGTCAGCAACTCATAGCAAAATAATAAAACAGACGTACAAATAAACAAATTTGGTTGAACTATTTTATAAACTCAAAAACACTCAATCCACCCCCCCCCCCCCCACACCACTCTTGAGATCAACATGCATTATCTCTTATTATTTTCAAAATACGGCTGCATCATGCCATGGGTTACTATTATACCCCTTACACTATCACCGTAACAGCGGTGTAACCCCGCAGTTATTAGTACACCGGGCCGTTAAACGCCGGTGTTGTGGTTTTTATTGACTGGTGTAAATGGGAAAATCCAACCACCCCGGTGTGCTCTCCCCCGGGTGAAACGAAGCTGAATGTTTTCCGGTGTACCTTCTCCGGTGTAGTCGAATCTACACCGGAGACACGAAGTGTAAACGGTTTTTGTGGTTCAACACCAAGCTGTTAAAGGTCAATGACGTGAAAATGTAACATGTTGTCACAGAAATACAATATATTATGCAAACAAAATAGGTTTTTTGCTTAAAATACACCTTTTTTGCTTAAAATAATAATTGTACGATATATTGTCCTGTTCGTTATTTTCTTTTAAAGGCACAAACAAATTTGTGATTTTTTTTTCTGCTGAAAATATTGAAATTGTTCGTGTGCATTCTACCTTACCAGAAAGCCTAAAATAATGTAGGCCTAATATTGGTGTAACTCTACCCTGCGATTCTATGTAGGCATAATTATTGAAAAAGGGAAAAATATATATAATACTGATGTCTCAATGCATGAAAATTAATTTTTTTTTTTAGGAACTGAAAGAGTACCGTATAATAATTTTCCTTCATTGATACATTTTTATGCTAATTAACAAATACATTTTTTATTTTAAATACTTATCGTACCTACCCTATTTTTACGCCAACCTAACCATGTAAGGCCTATTTAATGTACGTACAGTCTACAAGGCGGAAATGCAGTCATTTTAAAAAGAAAAATAATTGTTAGGCCCTAATTTTTTAAATAATAAATGATAATCTCAATAGCCACAAAGAAAATATTACACTGGACTACATTCAAAATTAAATAAATTGTGTGTAAATTCGGATTATCATGTTTTTATATGAGATGTGTCGATATGTTCCAGTGTTTAAACGTTTAAACCAGAGTCAGTAAGTTACGTTCCACGTGTGCGCTTGCAATAGTGATTTGATTGACAGCACCGGGGTGATTGATGTAGTGTAAATGGGCGCAGCTCGAGTTCATCTCGCAGTTTTTTTGGCTAGTGTAAATGGAAATTGCCTCCGAGTTCAACTCGTGTTCCTCTCTCAGTCGATAGTGTAAAAAGGGTATTAGAGTAGGGGATATTACTATAGATTGACTATAAGGTGGGTCACTATTAGAAATGGGGTTACTATTAGAGTGTGGGTTACTATTAGAAGATTTACGGTATGAATTTGGTCTAATGTGAGACGTTTCGGCCCACACAGTCTGATGTTTCGGCCCAAAAGTGGGCCAAATCGTCCTACGAAAAGTGGGTCGAATCGTCCCGGGCCGTATCGTCTCAGAGCCGAATCGTCCCGGAATCCATAAGACCTCCTAAGATCACGAAACCCAAGACCCAAGACCTTATTGTCGTTCCCTTTCGCACCTGTCTTGTATTTTAACTCTAAATGTGTTAACCAACTTTATCCTGAATACCACACCATACTACTTTTATGAAGAAGAATCAATAAATAACAAACAATAAATAAGATTTTAAAGACGTTTTTTCGTGCGAATTCTATGTTGAGGTGTAGTGACGTGTACGTATATTCAGAGGGGTGTCACGAAACCTAAGACCACGAAAGCTAAGACCCCTAAGACCTAAGATCACGAAAGCTAAGACCCAAGACCTAAGATTACAAATTCTAAGATATACTACAGCTTAAAAACAATACTTGTTTATCCATACATAATTTTAAACACAGTAGGTTTCATTTATTACCATAAATATAATTAAATACTACCGCAAAACATAGATAAACTCACATTATTTTCGCCCGTTTAGTAAATGTATATTTTTTTCTTTACAACAAACAAACTTGACGGGTTGTTTGTTGGTATATATCTACTCCATTGTGTTGGTTCAGAGGATGTTTTTCTTACGCACCTGCCTTTCTTGTATTTTGACTCCAAATTTGTTGACTAACTTTATCCTGAATACCACACTTTAAAATTAGGATTTATACGTACTTTCAGACGGAGAAACACATAAAAACAAATAAATAAATCCTTTAAATTGATGATTTTACAGACATGTTTTTTTGTATACTGAATGTTTTTGTTTCTATGGAGCGCCAAAAGAGCAACAATAATAGTACAAGTATAAAAACAGAAAGAAAACGAAACAAATCATGATTTTTAAATTAAAATTTATTTGCCAGTATTTATTTCTTCATACTTTGATTGTACTATTATCATTACACTTTTAATTTTACATTGTTCCATCCACACTGTAGATGGACTCCACAGAGTTTTCAGCCCTCTATATAATTTTTGCTCTTTTGACGTTCCATAGAAACAAAAACATTGAACATGGTAGGTCTACAACTGCTACTGTACTGTAGGCTAGTCATGCGAAATTCGCAAACAGTTTGTGTGCGAGAAAAACGTCTGTAAAATCATCAATTTAAAAATGTATTTGTTACTTTTTATGTGATTCTTTTTCATAAAAGTGCCAATTCTAAGGTGTGGTATTCAGAATAAATGTTGGGAGTTAAAATACAAGGCAGGTGCGAAAGATAAATATTTGTAATCTCAGGTCTTGGGTCTTAGCTTTCGTGATCTTAGTCTTAGGGGGTCTTAGCTTTCGTGGTCTTAGGTTTCGTGACACCCATATTCAGAGCGTCATTCTGACGGTCACTAGTACTGAAGCATTCTCTACGGAACGCCATCTATGCCTTTATTAACTTCAGAAATAGAAATAGTACTATGGTAACTGTTCAAGCGGACCCAATTTAGCACCAGAGGAGCACAGTGATATAAAATAGATATAGGCCTAAGTCACTAATTTTAATATTGATTGAATTGAAATATATATTTATACTGGGTAACCTCTTCAGTCAATGACTGGTCTCCCAGAGGGCCCAGTTGGTGATCAGTGGCTGTAATGTTTCATATGTTAATACACTGTGCTCAAGTCGACCCAATTTGCCGTCAGTGGAGCACAGTGATATAAAATAGAAACAAGTCACTGAATTTTAATATCTTTTCGTATGTTAATACACTGTGCTAAGTGGAACCAATTTGTCGCCAGGGGAGCACAGTGATATAAAATAGAAACAATTCACTGAATTTTAATATCTTTTCGTATGTTAATACACTATGCTCACGTGGAACCAATTTGGCGCCAGTGAGCATAGTGATATAAAATAGAAAAAAGTCAGTCACTAAATTTTAATATCTTTTCGTATGTTAATACACTGTGCTAAAGTAGCCCAATTTGGCACTAGTGGAGCACAGTGATATAACATAGAAATAAAGTCAATAAATTTTAATATGTTAAGCATGCATGGAATATTTATTGAAAGCTTAGCTTAAAATATTGTTTAGTATTTATTATGCATTTTTTCTTCAAGGAGAAATAATAATAATTTTTAATTTGTGAAACATTGTGCTCAAGTGGACCCAAATTGGCACCAGTGGAGCACAGTAATATAAATTAGAAATAAGTCACTGAATGTTAATATCTTTTCATATGTTAATACACTGTGCTCCAGTGGACCCGCCCAATTAAGTTGAATATATATTCGTGTATGTTAATACACTGTGCTCCCGTGGATCAAATTTGGCGCCAGTGGTGTAGCACAGCTAAATAGTCACATACAAAAACATCGAGAAAAAATACTTCTGGATTTCAAAAATATTTCAAACTTGGTATATTATAAATAAATATCGGTTACTCCATCTGTATTGGTATTTTATTTTTTATAAATTCTGTACTAAAATAAACTGGAAACGTGTATGCATGGCCATTTCAACTTTTTGTATTAGTAATATACATTTTGAACGTGGAAATATTCTCTTTCAGATGTGCACTACATTTAATTTTTATTTAGGTATATTGTTAACTTAATAACTTATAAAATATCAATCTGTGCCAATGGAAGAATTATGGAATTGTTAGGACTTGATTCCCACTGCAATTGTTTGTTATCAACTGTATGAACGTGTAATTTGAACAAGGGTGTCGGCAACCCAGGTCCTCTATCGCGACAGCTCCGTCCTCCGTCGGACAAAAGATCAAGTCTACCCCTGGTGCAACCACCGATCTAAGCTCCCACCGATAGCAATAACATTAAAGTAATTTAACTCTTCCCTGGTGTAAATTAACCTGTATTTAAAATAGAATGACTACATTATATAAGTGTATAACTTTGCTTATGAATACAGCGGTAGTTTTTCCAAACGTGTTAAAGCTCAGGTACAGGCATGAATTTAAAATATAATATTTGGTTAATTGTACATAAATCAAATATTTGTAACAGCAATCAAGACGAAAAAACATGAATTTCCCTTAATATGGTCAAATACAAAATTTGGCAAAATTATTCCATAAAAACCAGGAAGACTTTTTTTCAGTAGTTAGGTAATTAACCTAATGTAATAACATGTCTGGTGACTCCCTAGACGGTGAAAAAAGATGGTGGATATACGGTGGATAATTTTTGCTATAGCATGAAAATAAAAATCTTAAGTTGAATAAAAATATCAGAAATGTAATATTCAAGTTATATTACCTATATTTAGTCATCTGATAAAATTTTTTACCACACCGTTTATTTTTCATAGCTTTTTAAAATGCCTCTCTATTTACAAAATTTGTGTACAAAAGAATAGAGATTTTACTGTGTAATTTGAACTATCCCCCACTGATAAGAAAGTGCTTATTTTCAATAAGCTTGTGTAACACAAATAAAATCCCCAAAAATTATGAAACATAGGGGAAACTATAGATCGATAATTATTGGAATGTATGATCAATAGAAATGTTTTGCCCGCACCTGGCCTTTAAAAACGTAAAACCCTTGGCTCGAATAAACAAATACTTTAATGTACAAGACCTTGATTATTTTGACGGAAATTGCGCCAATGTATACATACCTGGTGAACTTCATGAGGAAATCATGTCGTCATTAGACCCCTCAATGTTGAATATGTATGCTAGATACTATAGTATTTAGTAACTATAACTTCACGGACGTTGCACATTGACAATACCCAGTATGGAATTTCATGATTATAAACCAGTTTGTGTTTGTAATGGCATACCAGTTATTGTACGTCTGTACTCTATGACTTAAGGCCTACTTGATTGTATATAAACTGCAAGTCATGAGGAAATAAATAAAATACATTTTCATTGTTTATATCAAGTCACAATTTTCACAAGCGAAATCATTACTTCACTTAATTTTTTCCTGCCAATGTACAGTGAATAAATGTATTAAAACTACAAAATTTCCTATACAACATTTGATTTAATTTATGTTTAGCGGGAAATACAGACATTAGTTTTAGGGTATGGAGAGGATTTGGGGATTGTAAAATAGCTTAATCTAAATTCACAAGTAACCTATTATATAGACTATCTAAATAGTATTGATCGCCGAAATTGAGAAACTCATTTGCTCAGAGTCAAACACTCATAATATAAATATTAATAATGATATAAATAAATATAATTTAAAAGGCCAAACATTAAAATGAATACCCATGTTAATGATTGGAACAAAATAATTGAAATTCAAACAAAGTGTGAATTTGTTTAAATATCAATCCGCTAGTGAGGTACTTACAAGGTTTTTAGACAAGTCCGTATGCGAATAAAAAATAATAAAAGAGGGAATGGACCGGAAACAATTTCGAAAACATAAAATGAAAAATATAGATCATGGAATATAGTGACATATTACTCTTCCCATGATTAGCCTCTATTTCAAAATCTTTGGATCTGCCTGCCATCATAATGCCTGATTTTTAAATACAATAAAACAAATTTTTAAAGCATAAATCAATTGACTTCGGTATGATTATTATACCAAAATTAGATTTCTACGTACAAACTATAAAAAAAATGCGTTGTCTAAAGGCAGTATAATAATTATAATACTTGTACTTCAAGAAGCCATGTTTATGCAGAATCTCTTTGTCTCTGTAATGTAGAGGTACTGTAGGTCAGAAAACATTGAATGAAAATAGAAAACAAATGTTTACAAATACAGGATCATTGGCATATGTAGCTTTTTAATATTATATTCTTAATGGCCCTATTACTACAATATGGTTAGTTGTATTTGTTGGAAGTGAAATGATTGTTGGTATATATTATGCAATTCAATATCATCAAACGAAGAGGTCATGTGATGCAAACAATATTATGACCGAAACTAAATATTCGTAACTCATCAAACTTACTGTATTTATTTGATAGAGGTTTTCTGTTAAATAATTATTGATTTTGTAGTTTGTCGATGACAGAACAGTATGGTTTGAATTGTAAGTTTATTTTATTGTGTACATGCAGGTAAAACAGTCATATTTATATAATGCTTTAGTGAAGTTTTAATATATATCACCAAGCGTTAGGCAAAGAGGCTAATGGTTTGTAGGTCTATGCCCAATATTAATTATTTCTTATCAGTATTGAGAAAATGTACCTGAACTGTTATTTCTACAAACTGACATAATAGTAGGATATGTCACAGTTTATACTTCATTTTACTCAACATAGTATAATTAAAAACTGAATGCAATTGAAGTGTGCTACGGTAAAGTAGCCAATGCAAACAGCTTAAAAAAATTTTACATACCTGGTGATTCTGGAAAGATTCCTGTCGCCATTAGACTTAGTGATTTTGAAGAGAATGAACTAGAAACTATAGTTAATAACTTCACGCACATTGCACACTGACAATACTGTAATACACAGTGGAATAAAGCACAAGTTGTGTTTGTTAGTGTGTATTTAGTGATTTGTATTGGATTGTATGGTAGATTGAACACGGACAAAATGATTGATAATTAAATCAAGAAGGAATGTATGTTGGTACCAATCTGTGAGTGGGGGCGGTGTTTTTCGACCAATTTTGAACACGGAAAAATGATTGATATTTAAATCCAGATTTTTTCGGAACTAGAGATAGATGCCATGTGTTGCGCCTATCCAGAAGAAAGGGACTACCTGTGCATTTATATGTATTAAATGTTGTGTCGCTGTTGCACAATAATTTAAATATAAAGGTGTTAGCAACATGAATGAAATTACTTTGGCTACATGATACATGTCTTGAACTGTTTTGATGTTGCACATAATGTTGTGTTACGTTCCTGTGCTTGGAGGATGACTGTAGTTGATGAAGGAATCTAGGTGAAAGGATGCAGATACAATACAATCTCCATCTGGAGAGGCCTGCTTTATTTTCGTAACAACACAAGAGCCTGGGGATTTACTAAAAATTAAAAACAATTTGAATATCAAAAGAACAACAGTTATTTATAGCACACATTTATTTTACAGCTTAAATAGTATTTTGATCACGATAAAAAAAAACACTCCATTTCATTTAGACCATTTTCTTTCACTCTCTAAACTTATAGCGAAGGTAACATTCTCTTAAAAAAACTTAATACCATATGTCTGCGCATATAAATGATTTTGGTCGTATTTGATGACACTGTCTCTAAAACCGTGTCTTAATGGTATGCTACTTTGATAATCTAATTAGTTACACTTAATATTATATTAACCTTATAATATTCACAATTTTAACAATTACGGATTCTCCTTCTAAAACATGTCTATAATTACAGCTATAAACTGATGTATTTTAAAATAAAATGTAATTGTTTTTCTCGATGCCATTAGTCGAACTAGGATACTAATTTCTGTACGCACTTCCATACAGGGTATTAGAAGTCATAAAAGTTATCATTGTCCCACCAAAAACTCAGTTACATAGGGTACGGCAGAGTATCCTTTTGAACGAAAGCACTCGTTTTAACATACCCAGGTAGCAAGCCCATATGGGAACCATTATGGGACCCATATTATAGCATATATGGGTACCATATGGGTTTTCCGTATGAGATTCCACTATTTTTACACCCAAGAACCATGTGGGTTCCACATGGGAAGGCCCACATAGCCAATATAACCCATATAGGCCCATACTTCAAAGCACATGTGGGAGTTTTCTTGTTTTGACACATGGGTACGTTCTGATAATTTCTACTATACCTATACAGTATATAAGAAGCCAATTAAAAGGATATTTTAAAATAATTGCCTGCAATTTAACAGAATTAAAGATTTGTAGCATCACATGACATAAATGAGGTACGGTTTTCTTTGCAAAATATATCGATATAATTATGTCATTCATGTCTGACGAACCCTCGAAAATTCAATGATAGATTGCCAAGTACGTCGGTCTTCAGTTTGATGTTATACTCTATGTTGTCCAATTAATATTTTTATCCCGGTCAACCCATGACTTTGGACGTCCTGACCTTAGAGCTGCTCGCTCGAATGTTTAACATGCAAAAATATCTTTTCTATAGCCAGCGTATAATGGCGTTTTTCTTTAAACATAGTATTTTAATACCACAGAATACTGGAATTTATTTTCATAGACGTAGCACACCCCAATTATGATATCATAACTCAAAAACACCGATCTTGAGTTTAGTCAGTGCCCAGGTTTAACATAAGCCTACTGTAATATGCAATTTGAAAGAATAGCGCTTTAACTAAACGAACTTGCTTTAGTTATTCCTCTATAACTTTAATTCCGCAAAATATCTATTTCACTGCCCCTATGAGTATAACACACCTCAGAATCCGCTTCCTCTGAATTTTGGATTTATAACGATGTCACTTAAGTGCCTCGAAGGGCCATCGAAGGGCCATCGCTACCACTAACTTTGCCAGGAGAATAATAGCCGGGAAATGTTATATTTGATGTGATGCTGATAACTTATATGAAGCAAAATATGCGAATAATGTTGCCAATCTGATACAGATAGTTATCAAGTATCATATAATATGTAAGCAAACCATGGAATAATGATTTGACAAAGAAGAAGACGATGATAATTTAGTCATTGTTCGACACATTAATACATTTAGGCATCTTATGTTTTTAAATGATTTATCTAGGAGGAGGACGGCCATTTTTAGGGTTAATCTGTGACAGTTATAATACATGTATCCCGTAGGGTCAGATCTAATATCGTGCGTTTTCACATAATTACCATATATCTATATATACGATAATTATTATAATAGTTAAGAAAAATAATTTGTCTTCGATCTAGAGAGGGGACCGGAATCGGAAATTTTAGACATTGGCTGTCAATGGTATTTTCGTGTATCCCAAAGCCATGAGTAATACTGTAGTTACAACACTGTAGTTACTAGCCATGTGACTCTTCGAGTTATCAAATTTTGTAGGGGGCGAATCGGAAATTGTTGGGATAGGCCTACTGTCTGGGGCAACTTACATGAAAAAGTTGATGTCAATGGAATTTCCGTATATCCCAAAAGGGTATTAGTTACAATGTAAAAGGGATTTTGACGTGTGGCTTGATTAAATCTTGTATGGCCCAACGGGCATTTTTGGGCTACTGTCTGGGGAAACTTCAGGATAAAGTTGCTGTCAATGGTATTTTTGTGCATCCCAATGTGTAGCAGTTACAATGCAAAAGGAATTAGCCGTGTGGCTCTTTGCATGATTAAATCTTGTATGGCCCAACGGACATTTTTGGGCTACTGTCTGGGGCAACTTACAGGATAAAGTGGCTGTCAATGGTATTTCCGTATCCCAATGTGTGTCTCTTGATATGAATAACATCAATTTTTTGTGGTCACTTGGGGCTACTGTCTCGGGTAACTTACAGGATAAAGTTGCTGTCATTGCTGCTTTAACATTCTATACACATATACGGACAATGTCCAACTTTTATCCGTGTGGCTTTTTAAATGATTAAATGTTTTACCCCTCCTATTTGGTGTCCCCAGGGAATATTTACAGGATATGACCCGGCAGCGCAATATTGATTATTGAATCTTAGCCATATATCTAAATAATCAGCCCATCAAACCTTTTGTGGTTTTTTACATGAATACATTCTCTGGGCGCACGGTCTAGACGCTATAGTGCTGCAAACATCACAGGTTTGATTTCACGCAATTTTGTTTCCTTTATAATATATTGGTTTTTCCTCTTCAAAGCGATTGTGTAATAATAATTATTCTTCTATTGTATCTTGTGACCTTCAAGCTATATCTGCATGTATACAGTAAGCCCCATGAAAAACTAAGTCATGCATTACAAACGTACGCGCTGCGCCGAGCTAAAGAGGTCATTAAACTGTATAATGTGTGGATATTGATAGAGGCCGAATCAGGGAAGAGTTAATTAACCAAATAAATCTACTCCTATCAGATCGATCTGAGAGAATTAAAAAGATGCTAATATTACGTAACCCATACTTGAATGTTTAGAAATGACCCCATGTGATCAAAGTATAAACAAACTCGTTTGTTTTTATATTGTGTCCACACTGAGGTTCTATTCACTAGGTGATCATGTGTCCACACTGATGACCATATTTATGTCTGCATAAGTAGTCATTATTTCTCCAACAAATGTTCAGTGCAGCGTACGTATCGATTGGAGATTATCTGATATTGCAGTCTCCTGATGTAAATGCTGAACGTGAATTCCGTCATCACCATTAAACCACATTATCATCAGAATCGAACATATTGTACTGTACCATCATCCACCGTAACCAGAACCACAAATCTGTATAATCACTATCATGTTTATGGTGTAGTTATTTCCATTTTTTCGGAAGTCACAATTCTAATTTTCATCAGCAGTTCCATGGGGCATTTTATTGTCCATGATTGTCCATTATAATCGTCATTATCATCATATAACCATCATTATTATTATTATCATCAGCAGCAGCAGCAATATTGCATCATCATCGATTCATCGTCATCATTATCATCATTATTATTATTACCATTATCGGTGTAGAAGTGAAATATTTAGATGAAATGTTTAATATATTATTCATACTTCAGAAATTTGACACAATTATGCAAGACCCATCACACCCATTACATTCAGACATCATTATAAGTAGATCAGGAAGGGTTAGACTGACACAGGAAAAAATATCCACAAACCGTTTCAGATTTTCACCAATGTACATAGCATGCAATTTATTTAATAAAAACTTTTCAAGATAGTCACTTGTATCATTTGTATTTTATATCACATCGTATTATTTATTCTACTCAGGTGCAAAACATATCTCGAAATTGTAAACAATTTTGACAATAAAGTTATCTTGTATCTTGTATCTTGTATCTTGTATCTATCATCATTACATCATCATCATCATCACTAACTTCATCCCCATCACTGGCACACAATGAGAGCACTCTTACGCCCCACATGAGACACATAATCATCGTAATCATTATTAGGACTACTGTACCATCCCCCACATCGTCCATCATCAATGCAATTGGTATATTTCTTTAATTGTTTATTACCATTAGAACTAAGGAGAACCCTTCGGGATCCAACGAAGAATTCCCTTAGGTGTCCCCTGATAGGGGTCGGTCGTATAGTGTAGTGTTAAAACATATGTTTATTCTCGTGTATTACACGTGGGAATGTGCCTCCTCCTGAATAGGGTGTCCCAAAGGGGGAGTTCTACTTCATATTGTTAATACTTTAACTTCAGTGATATCAATAGCGTCTAAATGTTTCGAATCAATGAACTAAACGAGTTATCGATTGTTTTCAATTCAGAATAGGAGCAAATCGATGAGCCCTGGGAGGACAAAGGATGCGTCTTCTACATTAACCGTGAACAATCTATCGCCTAGGCGTGGACGTAGGAAAATAATATCTATGAAAGAAATTAATGTATCCCCACAAAGGCGACCTTCCCGCCGAACGCCCGGGACAAACCATGTAATGGACGACCTGAACAGACTTCGTCTGGACGGACATTACTGTGACGTCACTCTTATTGCAGACGGTAAACGACATCTCGCGCATAAGAATGTTTTAGTGGCGAGTAGTCCGTATTTTAAATAGTTGTTTGAAGCCAAAGGTAACCAAGACAAATCGGAATTTAGGTTGATTGGTGTCCGCAGCCCAGCATTGTCTGTTGTTCTTGGTGTTGTGTACACTTCCAGTCTGAATGCTTCCGACGTGAGCGAACTTGACGACTTGCGGGAAACGCTTCGAACTGCGTACACTTTACGTATAGAAGTAGTTAATGTCGTCTGCGGGAAGTTTATGATCGCGCGTTTGATGTGTAAGAATTGTGTAGATTATTTTTTGCTCACCAAAGAGTTCCACATGGACGATATCAGGAATGAGGTTGTTGAGTATATTGCTAAGAGTTTTGGTGAAGGTATAATACTATCTGTACCACAATCACGCTTACTTTGATCTGATTAAGTTCTCGAACATTTTACTATTACTGTACGGACCATATCAAAATTATGCTACTGTAGTAGGCTAACTACAATTTGCTTGCGTTTTAACCGGATGGCATTATTTAACAAGTCCTTTTTGGGTGGTAATCGTACATGCTGTTTATTACATAACATAATGCATTGAAAAATATTATAGTTACTGCAGTAACCCCAGTGGAATAATTTTTATATTGTCCCTTAGTTATTGAAAGTGGAAAAGGTGAAACACATTTCAAATTTCTTCTACACGGTAATATGTTGTTGCTGAGATAATTTCCTTCCGAAATTGCTATCTTAGTTTTTCATTTTGATACCGTCGCCATGTTAACAATTGGAATAAATGGCGGGTCCCGTAATTTCACCTATTCTACACTGTATGTAATAATATGTATACAGATTTTACAGTTTATACTATATGACACAAAATTGACAGAATTCAGCACTAACAGCATATGATATTCTTCAGTTCAGGTCATAATGCCATAATCTTTTTCCGTGTGCAAAATTCCAACGTATGACGTGCGCGTGGCGTTTGTCGTGCGGATAACTAACTCGTCAAAGTGACGAGTTCAAATCTAGTATTTTATTTGTAACTGTTATACCGAGCTTTACGAACCTTTAAAATTAGACGGAAAATATTTTACAATTTTTATATATCGCTGTGTGACGTTGATTAGATTTGTGATAATGGTGTCTTGCAGTGTGTAGAATACACAAATATTGCGGCGGCGAATATTTCTTTTTACGTAGCAGCACCACCAGGTGGCTGTTTTTTTTTAAAGCAAGTACTTATGATACACTATGTGTGCCAACATTTTATTGACGAATATTAAGCCGAATTGCTGTCAAGAACCTAGACTAGACGAAACTTTAACATATGAAAAAGATTACGCATGCGTAAGACAGGGTGGCGCCATTTCCCGTACCTAAAGAGCCAACAATATCGGCTCCTAGTCCTGGTGGTGGAACAAGTCCCCTCTCTAAGGACTATAAACCGTAGGTCCAGTGTAGGCCAACACAGTGTGGCCGTGTGCACTTTAAAGGACCCAGTTCATTATTCGAGACGAGTAAGGGTGAACTAGTTCACTCATTCATTCAATCTTTTCGAAATCTCAGGTCCATAGAAAGTAAAATTATTAATTAAAAGGTAAGCTAAGCAATTATTACTAGGCCTACTCATCTCAGGATGGCATTTCACATGGAGGGCATCTTTGACTTATACAAGACGTTGCCTTTAATCGTTGGGACTGAACATTTACTATAGGTAATCTTTCGCAACATGTGCCTAATGACATGACAGTGCCTGTAAATAAAAGTATACCGTAGGCATACATGTTAATATCATCATCAGCCTAATCATTATAACGTTACGTAACCTGTTGTGTAATATGTGTCGTCATCCACGCGTCTTCTTTTGCTTGGTGAAGCGTGGTTCCCACTTGCGACGCAACATACGCAACGTAAGAAAATGCCCTTCCAATCATTGTGTTTGCCCCCGCCTGCGTGAAATCAAACCTGCAATGTTTGCAGCATTATTGCGTCGTCGGTTCCCACTTGTGATTACGCAATACAGCACTTTGCGTCGATACGTCGATGCATTGCGTCAATACGTCGCTGCGTTACGTCCTAGTGGGAACCAAGCTTAAGTGTTGCCTTGTCGTCGACGTTTGTCACCAACTACATCGACCGCGCTAATTACAACAATAAATTGATAGCATTGTAAGGGATTTGGTGTTGCTTCTGGTTCTTCACACAGGTATTCTGTAATCACATTAATTATTGTGAACATGCAAAAGACAGCGTATCAATTAAAAAATAATTGGGAGTATACATCGTACTTTTGGTATAATCTGTCTCAAATGATATTGGAATTTTTTTTATACTTTGGCTACCCACAGGTGCTAATAGTAAACTTGAGACTTAAAAAATACTTATTGGGTACGTGTGGGTATATTTTAAAAAGTTCGCCTCTTATTAGACGCATTAAAAAAAATGTAAAAATCAAATGGAGGATAAAATAAAAAACATAGACAATATATCAAGCCACAAATAAAAATTAAAAAAAATTACTGGATTTATACAATTTAAAAGACTACACTAGTATGGATATACCGTAAAACTTCGAAAAGAAGCCCATGGGCTTGAACCTCGAAAAGAAGCCCATCTCGAAAAGAAGCCCCTCTCTATGCAAAAGTACTCTCGAAAAGAAGCCCATCTCGAAATGAAGCCCCCTGGGCTTCTTTTCAAGATAGACTACTCATACTGTATAGATGATGACGAAATTATTGTATTTGACGGTGAATCATAGGACTGTTTTTTTGCTTTTTATATTGTTTTTTAATTGGTATATTAAACATAATTTCATGGTTGAAAAAAATGTCTCAAAAGTCACATTATTGTAGTAGAAATTCACAAAGTTTACAGCATTCATTTCGAAAAGAAGCCCCCCTCTACATTTTGCAAAAGTACTCTCGAAAAGAAGCCCATCTCGAAAAGAAGCCCATCTCGAATAGAAGCCCACCCAAGAGCACTAAAAAGAGAAGCCCACCCAAGAGCACTAAAAAGAGAAGCCGCCCATGGGCTTCTTTTCGAGGTTTTATGGTATGCCTATTTAGACTCTCCCGTGATTCACCTGCAAAAATTGAACTAATAAATGAATGTAACAGAATAGTAAAAAGACCAAGAGAGGAAGAAAAAATAAACATGGAAACAACACAACAATTAAAAAGGAAATATAAATTATAATAGTGTAAGAGAAACACCACAGAACCATCCTGTCCGGCAGAGCGGAAGTAGAATAAAATAGGTAAAAGCGCCATGTCGCAAGACGAGAGGATGATAAAGATGACAGTTCACCTCTTGAGCCCCACGTTGCCCAAAAGGCTTGTCCAATATAACTCCATACACTTGGACAGACGTTGCGTTTACTAAATCGTAGAGCTATGCGTTCCAGAGATCACTGTAGATTATTCCCAAACTTGAAAAGAAATTACTTATTATAATTATTATTCAATAATGCACTTTTATGAAAACTGCATAAGTTCTGATGGTAAAGCTTAGTCCAATCTACATTAGCAAAGAAACTCTTTGATTGCAAACTCCAGAATCATATGACTACAAATAAACATAGAAGGGCACTCAGAGAGCGAGAGCAAAACCTCCGCCTATATAGGCATTAAAATTGAATCATGTGTTCCAATACACCTATGAAATCTTCCTTTAAAATCGTATGAACATTTTGAGTAATCCTGCTAAGAAATATAGACAGAAAAAAACACGCCTGATTGACCTCTATGACCTCTCGCGATTATTCTGGCGGAGGTAAAGACACAAACATCAGCAAATTAGTTTGTCAAGAAGGTACATTCCCTACTTCTGTAACAAACTAGTTTTCTGCTACTTTGGAAAACTGTTCTTGTTAAATTCGGAGTTTGCTGGTGTTTGCAAATGCATATTTATATAAAGCATTAAAAACCTTTGATTATTATCTAATAATTCATAATAGCGTAAAACTATTTAATAATAGTCAGTATTTAATTTGACTATTGCAAGTATATTATTATATTATGTGAATGTGATGTACGGACCCATTGGACTTGATGATGTCATATCACTACCATATGTGGGGATATCACTACGTATGGGCATATGACATTCTTTTTTTTGTCAAACTAGTTTGATAAGTGTAGACAGAGCTTTACATGAAATTAATAATCATATTGTCGACGATGCTAAATTTGTTTAAGTAGGCTACTCTACAGAGTAGATTTTTTTTTAATTGACAAAATCTTAATCTCCATTAAAAAAATATACAGTAGTCGATTTTGCACTTTTTGCACTTTTGAAATTTAAATTGTCCACTTTTTAACGTAGGCCTACATGATTGTAAACCAGGAAGAGATTCCTCATGATTTTACAAATTATTACAATTATATTTCCTAAAGTCAAAAATAATCTCTTTGATCTTTTTGCCTATTTACAACAATATATATAACTTGTTATAGATCAAACTAATTATGTAACATACACTTTATTTATCTGCAATGCCAATCACATAGTATATAAAAATGACAACAAATCGGAAACAATAGAATAGAATAGAATATCGGTACAAAATGTAATACTGGCCTAAGTTGTTTCATCGCATCCTTTGATGAGTTCATTAGAAAATCTGTTTTAAAAATCGTGTGAACGCAAGTAGTAATTCTTTGATCATGGCCATTAATCGCCACGTTCTTAATGTGTCAAGAATGCACATACATTGGGATGCCTTGTTGCATTGACTTTTTATATATAAACATTTTTATTTTAGTTCTATGAGCTCTTAGATTAAGATTTTGTTTTTCTCTTTTGTTATGAATATATTGTGTCACCATGGTATTCCGAAATAAAAAGATGAATGAATGAATTTCGTTGCAACTGTTACGATAAAATCAAACTGTTTTCCAGAACTGTATTTATCAATCACGGTAATATGTATAATATATTTTGTTCTCAAAGAAAACAAGAGAACATATCAGTATATAATATAAAATATCGGTTCATCATGTACTATTTGACCATTATATTGATTACAATATAGGCGCCAAAAGACTAAGCGGATGCTTGACAATGGGTACCTATCATTAAATGTAGAACACAAAGACATAAACAAATTTAAATAAAATAGGCCTATATACATTCAAATACATAATAAAATAGCAATATGAGTCGCCCACAACCCTTCAGCACTGCCAGTGAGACACATCCCCTGTCAGGAAAGAGGGAAATGCCCTTAATACTTAGTCCTTACCTTTTGACGACGGTTGTAAACAATGTTTCGTCAAGCGCACATTAAAGTGTTATTAAAAATTAATTAAAAACACAGGAGAATCCCCGTTAAGGCCCATTTACAATAGGACGATAACGATCGACGATAAATAGACAAATATGCATTTTGCATACATAAAACAAAAGAATTCTAGAACTATAGACATCACTGTGCACCGAGCAGAAAATATAGTCCAGTCCCTAAGGGGAGAAAAACGGGTGGGATGTTACCAGACTGGATACAAATTTTTCAATATAGCAGTTTGGTAGAGTATAGTATGGAGATGCCAAAACAAAGTTACTGGAAATCTGATTTGACCTCTGTGACCTCTGACCTCAATTTTTATATTTTTCTATTATATAACTAAAAATTGCCATATCTTGACAACGCAGGGACATTTTACATTTATTTTTTTTTTTCAAAATGCTTGGAAGATATATATTTATATTCGCTATAATGAAAAAAATTGTACAAAAATGGCCGCTAAGGCTTTATTTTTCAGTTTGACCTTTGACCTTGATTGCCTAATATCTCAATAACACGCAATCTCAGAGATTTGAGAATGGGCTCAAAATGTTAAGAAAACAAATCTAATATTTAGTCTAATAGAAACTTTTTTCCAAAAATTACCATAAATTAAGCTTTTTTGACCCTTGACCTCTAATGTTTGAATATGTCAATATCTCGGTAACTATTTGTCCTAAAAAGTTCAGTTTGGTGTCAAATTGTTTAGAATATACACATTTATATTTGCTCTAACAAAATATTTTGTCAGAATTCAATTGGAAATGTCATTTTGAAATATGACCCATCGTTTTGCATATATTTAGCAATTAATAATCTATAAAAAGAGATCGAGAGAGGGGAGGGGGTTGGGGTGGATGGAGAGACACATATTTTTGTTACATGTTACACAAATGTTAAACTCTGTCTACACTATAACATTTTTATGCCACAAAAAAATGTGATGTGCCCATATATGGACACGATGAATGACATATCACTACCATATTTGGGCACATCACACCTTTTTTGTTAAACTAGTTTATAGTGTAGACAAACATGTAAAAAATATGTGTCTCTCCATCAACCCAACCACCTCCCCCTCTCTCGCTTTTCCAATGCTACTGCATGCATCTATACACATCAAAATGGCCGGAATTGTACTGGAAAGTTTTTAGCTACTGGGTGTATTGTAATGTTATCAGAATTATGGCAATTGTTTGTAATGGGAAAGTTTTAAAACTACATTTGAAATATTTGCTAATAATATCACATGCTATTAAAGATATACTTATTTTCCCCCTGACAAAAGTAATTTTGACAAATATTTTTGTTGAATATGCAATTTTAATGTCACACATAATAGTTTCACCAAAAATTGGATTGAAAAAAAATGATATAGTGCATACCAAAAAAAACTGTAATTCAAAGCAAAAAATAGGCTGGAAGTCAATGTGATTTTGGTTAAATTAACTGTTTATTTTGTCTTTAAAGTGATATTTACTCTATTTTTTAGATTAGCTCTTTGATTAAACACCTCTTTCAATGCAGTGAAGATCTTAAGTGTCGCCTTGTCTTACTAATCTTCCTTAACTTCTCTTAATATCACATGCTCTTAATATCACATGCTATTAAAGATATACTTATTTTCCCCCTGACAAAAGTAATTTTGACAAATATTTTTGTTGAATATGCAATTTTAATGTCACACATAATAGTTTCACCAAAATTTGGATTGAAAAAAAATGATATAGTGCATACCCAAAAAAACTGTAATTCAAAGCAAAAAATAGGCTGGAAGTCAATGTGATTTTGGTTAAATTAACTGTTTATTTTGTCTTTAAAGTGATATTTACTCTATTTTTTAGATTAGCTCTTTGATTAAACACCTCTTCCAATGCAGTGAAGATCTTAAGTGTCGCCTTGTCTTACTAATCTTCCTTAACTTCTCTTTGAACGATCGTAATCAATATTTGTTGAGGTATAATATTTCCCTCTAATATGGTAATGCCTGTTTTATTGAGTCAAATGGTTTCTGATAATCTCTAAATCAAAGATTTGGTGATATTCATTTCCTTTTTATTTTAGTTGATTGAAAAACTGTATAAGATGGTCCTACTGTATAAAGCCTTATATATTGGTTTATTTACTTCTAGTCGGTCTCTGATTTTGTTTTTTTGATTACTTTTGTAAATTATTTGTGTACATGTGATAATGTTCGTTTGGTCGGTAATGGTTGATGTCAGTTTTGTCATGTTTTTGTGGATTAAAGTATAATTATCATTGCTTCTCTTAATTTCTTCTGGTTTCAAAGATTTTGTTGTATAGTGTTATGAGCTGGATGTGTTATTGCCTCATCAAGCCAAGATGGTAATTTTGACTGCTCACTGGTTTGTTTTCTTTTTATATTCCACTACAGTATGTTCTTGAAAAGAAATCAGCTTTGTAATTAATTTGTATTTGATCCTTTTCAGATTTCTAATATTTTAAACATATGTTTTTCTTTTCTTCGCTTTTTCTTTACTGTTTCAAACATTTTATTTTTTCAGCATACTTCAAGCAATTAATTGATAATTAGGTCATATGTTTTATGAGTATCAAATCGCATTGGTTAATTCTTCTTTTCTTTCTTTAAGATCCTGATTTTCTTCTTTTTTTTTTAAATTAATGTTATTTAACTTTAAGTTTATCTAATGTTTTGTTGATATTAAGTGTTGCTCTTACGGTGTAGGCCTACCATGTGATGGAATTATATATTGAAATTAAATTAAACATTAAGTTTTAAGAAAATTGTAAAAGGCTAAATAGGATATTGGATGTAGTTCTGGTCCATTAAATCTATATTTTAGGTATATTATTATACGTATGACACACGCACGCTTAACAGTATATCCTGGTCATACCTCAAACTGGCATTTCCAGTAAAAATATGATAACATCTTCTATTAGAGCTAATATAAATGTTTACATTTTGAACATTTTGACACCAAGTTGAACTTTTTATGACATTTGGTTACAGAGATACATACATATTTAAACATTAAAGGTCAAAGGTCAGTAAATGACATTTCCTGTGGATTTGGAAGAACATGTTTAATTAAAGTATATATAAATATATATGCTCTTAACAATTTGAAACAAATTTTAAGACATTTTGACCAGTAGTTATTGAGATATAGTAAGCCGAGGTCAAAGGTCAAAACATTGAGAAATTACATTTCCGGTCGTTTTTTTGAAAAAAGTTCTATTAGAGCGAATATAAATATGTACCCTCTGATCTATTTGACACCAATATCATTTCAATTTTCAAACCCGTTGCGGAGATATGGCTGTTTAAGATAGAAATATAAAAATTGAGGTCAGAGGTCACAGAGGTCAAATCAGATTTCCAGTAACTTTGTTTTGGTATCTCCATATCATGTTCTATCAACATGCCAAAGGGCACACTTGTATCCACTATGGTAACATCATTTCCCATTAGGGACTGGACTACTAAGGCCGCAGCCTTGTTAGATGGTTTGCCTGACCATATAGTCTAACAAAATATCGATGATTTATTTTATAGATGTTATTGTGATCAACTCATCAGTATTTCTTATTATACAGATATTGACTGCTTAGAGGTTAAATATAAGATTTTACATTCCCGAGGGGATGTGAAATCTTATATTTAACCGATATAAAAGGCAATATCTGTTATATTATATAGCCAAGAACAAGTCTGCTGGGTTGGGTGAAGCTAGCTAGCTAAGCTAGGCCTCCTATAGTATTTGTATTGTATTTAAACAAGCCTGCCTAGACACCTTACCTTGCGAAGAATAATATACAGATAATTACTAATTAATGATTCCTTGGCAATAAAATATTCACTTAGGCCTAGGTCGTTTAAATTAACAGAAGAATTTCCATCAATAAGCCTATTAAAAATAATAATATTATAATCAGGTAGGCCGAATAAACAATTCGTCTTCTTCTCCTCGATCTTCGAGGAGGAGCCGAATCACCGGATGTTCAGCGCGTACTAGTTACTAGGTTACTACCGTGAGTATTGACCAATCACAAACGGTGTTTCATCACATTTAGGGTGGACTTATAACAAATGAGGGCGCTAGGTATGCATAGTTTAAAATAGTTTAGATGATTACTTTCTTCAAGCAACTTCCTTGACGCAGCGGTTGAAGCGTTGTCTTGCGATGGAGTGACAATTCCACCCGAGTTCAAGATCGAGTTGATGACTTTTGTTTATTTATCGGCAACGCGAGTGTTGCACACAAAAATTACACAGTCAATATCATCGTACTCGAGAATCTATATGTTTAATGACAGGGGACACGATAATTACGCGAAAATTACACAGTCAATATCATCGTTCTCGAGGATATTACGATTTACGATCCTCGCAGCGGTAGTCATGTGATGCAGTTTCAACCAATCACGTTAGCGTATTTACATAGGCTATGTAATATAATAAACTACGTCATATCTGAACCAGTACATCTTCATTCTACGTATCGGATCGAGCGTGCATTAAATGACTCGCACAGAAATTGGACATAATTATATACAACTTTCGGTCCGTTACAGTGTTTACGAGACACGTCTCAAACAGTTTAATTATTTGCATGTTACGAGGAAAGATTTCAGATGTTTAAAATTGATTTATTAGATAAGATAAACAAAAATAACTCAACAGGTATAACACTGTTTCATTCGGAGTCGCCAGAAATTACCATTCTCATTAAAAGTCAATTAAGTCATTGCACCAATCTTTGAAATAAATACAATTAACAGGCAACTTTTGTTTCATTTCCTTTATTCAGAACTAGAAGAAACTAAAAAAAAACCTAAAAAAATGTAAACGGATACTTATCTACATTCTACAGTTCATTATAATTACAAAATAAAAAAATTGATAAAAAATGTATATTCCTTAAGCTTGGTTCTCACTAGAAACAACAAGATAACAAATATCAATTTTGCATCCCCTCTCCCCCGCCTCTTACGAGAAATTGGATTAACTGCCGAGATGAACGTAAAACAACAGAAAATGTGTTATAACGTCTACGGTACCGTGCTTACGTAATCGGTTGCCACAACGCAATGTTATATGTTATTGCGTCAATACTTTGAATATTTCGTTGCATCTTAGTTGGAACCAATCTTTCAAACTACTAATAGTTTACTCCTATACTACTGAAGTCAATAATTGACAGGTTATTATTGACGGTTTATTTATTTTAAATACCAATACAGTATACTACTTTACTACGCTGAAGGTCTCTTGTACATTATTTATAGACAATAGTTTATTACTGGTATTTAAGATTAATATTGTAATCCATTACATAACCATATGTTAAACTAAGGTTTATTTATTTCAAATACCATTATAGTATTACTTTAACTAATCTGAAAGTTCATTGTAAATTATTTATAGACCAATAGAAATACTACTGGTATTTCAGATTAATATTGGAATCATTACTTAACATATGTTAAACTAATGGTTTATTTATTTAAAAAAATAAACTTTACTACTTAAAGTTCTTCTGTTCAAATATTAATATTAGTCTAATATTGTCAGTGTTCTAATCCAAGTAAACATCAAGAGTAAATACAAGATGACTTCAATACTATTTGTGTACTATCACCACCTCTATGCAAATGAGTAAATATTAAATGCAATTATAATGCAATGAAAACAGTTAATTAATTTCTAACACTTTGTACAATATTGAAAGAAAATATTAAAGCTCAAATCACGCTTGCAGTAGGTCCTACTTATAAAAAACCATTTGGTGTGAGACTTTTTACATCAATTTGTTCTGAATCCATTTTGCACACATTAAGATGGCAGAACGTTTGAGTTGGAGAGGAATAATCAATTAACCCAGTAGATTACAGTCAATGTTTTTTTCATCTGCCAGTGATATTGTGTGTCTTTATGCCAAAAAAGTTACTCCTCTATTTGAACAGTCTCTCCTTATTTCACTAATTACCCCATCTGGTAAATAGCAATCATGCATGTTAAGCAACTTTAGTTTAGGTAACATATTTAATAAAGAACTCAGTAAAGTACCATCAATATCACTGAGATTATTACCACTGATATTGGCATTATGTAAATTCAACTTAACTCCTTTAGCAGAAAACTCTATAATCATAGCATTCATTACAGCACCTGCTAGATTACAATCATGCAAGTCAAGTGTAAGTGCATCATCATCATCACCATTATCATTATCATCATCATCATCATCAACAACATCAATCATACTAAATAGATAACACAGTGATGTACCATCAATGTCACTAAGATTATTACCACTGATATAGAAGTGATTTAATCTCAACTTAACTCCTTTAGCAGAAAACTCTATAATCATAGCATTCATTACAGCACCTGCTAGATTACAATCATGCAAGTCAAGTGTAAGTGCATCATCATCATCACCATTATCATTATCATCATCATCATCATCAACATCATCAATCATACTAAATAGATAACACAGTGATGTACCATCAATGTCACTAAGATTATTACCACTGATATAGAAGTTATCTAATACCCCTTTCACACCAAAAGCAAAACTCCGGAGACACCCCGGAGTTGACGCCCCGCTGTTTGGTGTGAAAGGTAAAATCAAGCAACTCCGGAGTTTAAAACTGCGGGGTTGAACAGCTGAACATTCTCCGGAGAGCGAACTGCGGGGACACCCCGGTGTTTTGGTGTGAAATACCCCTTTCACACCAAAACTCCGGAGTGTCTCCGGAGACACCCCGGGGTTTATGACCATTCAAAACGTCGAGAAACTCCGGAGATACCCCTTTCACACCAACCTAGCAACTCCGGGGTTTATAAAATAAAATTGTAAATGTCGCCCTCTATTTTGTTTGTTTACATAGCGACGATCATTAGAATCATTTTAATTAATAATATGTTTAATTTAATAATTACTTTCAGAAGTCTCAGAAGTAATATAATGTTTTATTGATACTACTTATTATTTTTGAACCCGCTATATATGTTGTACAAATATTTAAAGTATTTTGAAATAAAACTAAAGCAATGAGTGATCGTGTGAGGATGACCTTTTGACCCGAAACACTCCGGAGTTTGATGTTGGTACCTTTCACACCAAAACACCGGGGTGTCCCCGCAGTTCGCTCTCCGGAGAATGTTCAGCTGTTCAACACCGCAGTTTTAAACTCCCGAGTTGCTTGATTTTACCTTTCACACCAAACAGCGGGGCGTCAACTCCGGGGTGTCTCCGGGGTGTCTCCGGAGTGTCTCCGGAGTTTTGCTTTTGGTGTGAAAGGGGTATTCGGTACCAACATCAAACTCCGGAGTGTTTCGGGTCAAAAGGTCATCCTCACACGATCACTCATTGCTTTAGTTTTATTTCAAAACACTTTAAATATTTATACAAAATATATAGCGGGTTTAAAAAATAATAAGTAGTATCAAATAAAACATTATATTACTTCTGAGACTTTTGAAAGTAATTATTAATTAAAATTATTCTAATGATCGTCGCTATGTAAACAACAAAAAATAGAGGGCGACATATACAATTTTATTTTATTAACCCCGGTGTTGCTAGGTTGGTGTGAAAGGGGTATCTCCGGAGTTTCTCGACGTTTTGAATGGTCATAAACCCCGGGGTGTCTCCGGAGACACTCCGGAGTTTTGGTGTGAAAGGGGTATAATTCCAATTGAACTCCTTTAATAGAACACTCTCTATTCATAGCATTAATTACAGCACCTGATAGATTACAATCATGCATGTCAAGTGTACTACCCCAATTCATCATGCTCAATAGATAACCCAGTGATGTACCATCAATGTCACTAAGATTATTACCACTGATATTGAAGTGATCTAATACCAACATAACTCCTTTATTAGAACACTCTCTATTCATAGCATTCATTACAGCACCTGATAGATTACAGTCATGCATGTCAAGTGTACTATCCCAAGTCATTATACTCAATAGATAACACAGTGATGTACCATCAATGTCACTAAGATTATTACCACTGATATTGAAGTGATCTAATGCCAACTGAACTCCTTTATTAGGACACTCTATACTCACAGCATTCATTACAGCACCTGATAGATTACAATCATGCATGTCAAGTGTACTATCCCAAGTCATTATACTCAATGATGAACCATCAATGGATGCACCATCAATGTCACTAAGATTATTACCACTGATATTGAAGTGATCTGATTCCAACTGAACTTCTTTATTAGAACACTCTCTATTCATAGATTTCATTACAGCACCTGATAGATTACAATCATGCATGTCAAGTGTACGCAGCCTAGTCATCATACTCAATAGATAACACAGTGAGGCACCATCAATGTCACTAAGATTATTACCACTGATATTGAAGTGATCTAATGTCAACTGAACTCCTTTATTAGAACACTCTCTAATCATAGCATTCATTACAGCACCTGATAGATTACAATCATGCATGTCAAGTGTATCCAGCAAAGTCATCATACTCAATAGATAACACAGTGATGCACCATCAATGTCACTAAGATTATTACCACTGATATAGAAGTTATCTAATTCCAATTGAACTCCTTTAATAGAACACTCTCTATTCATAGCATTAATTACAGCACCTGATAGATTACAATCATGCATGTCAAGTGTACTTTGCCAAGTCATTATACTCAATAGATAACACAGTGAGGCACCATCAATGTCACTAAGATTATTACCACTGATATTGAAGTGATCTAATGTCAACTGAACTCCTTTATTAGAACACTCTCTAATCATAGCATTAATTACAGCACCTGATAGATTACAATCATGCATGTCAAGTGTACTTTGCCAAGTCATTATACTCAATAGATAACACAGTGAGGCACCATCAATGTCACTAAGATTATTACCACTGATATTGAAGTGATCTAATGTCAACTGAACTCCTTTATTAGAACACTCTCTAATCATAGCATTCATTACAGCACCTGATAGATTACAATCATGCATGTCAAGTGTATCCAGCAAAGTCATCATACTCAATAGATAACACAGTGATGCACCATCAATGTCACTAAGATTATTACCACTGATATAGAAGTTATCTAATTCCAATTGAACTCCTTTAATAGAACACTCTCTATTCATAGCATTAATTACAGCACCTGATAGATTACAATCATGCATGTCAAGTGTACTCCGCCTAGTCATCCTACTCAATAGATAACACAGTGAGGCACCATCAATGTCACTAAGATTATTACCACTGATATTGAAGTGATCTAATGTCAACATAACTCTTTTATTAGAACACTCTCTAGTCATAGCATTCATTACAGTACCTGATAGATTACAATCATGCATGTCAAGTTTACTCAGCGAAGTCATCATACTCAATAGATAACACAGTGATGTACCATCAATGTAACTAAGATTATTACCACTGATATTGAAGTGATTTAATCTCAACTTAACTCCATTATAAGAACACTCTCTACTCATAGCATTCATTACAGCACCTGATAGATTACAATCATGCATGTCAAGTTTAAGGTGGTTACACTGATCAAACGTTAAAATACATAGAATGTGTGTAAGAACCTTTCCTTTAGAATCAGATGATATTGTATTTAAAAAACTCCACAAATTGTTAGTCAACGGTATTTTATGAAATTCCCTCAGAATATTTATAAAATGTTTATCAACGTTTTCATCTTTGCTTACATGCTGAATGAACATTCTTAATGTATTTGAAATATCTTCCAAATGTTCTTTTATTTCTAAATTTGTATTCGATATGTGATTAAGCAATGTTTGTTCAACATTATCCATATGATGTTTTTTCACTAATGCTAAGTATTTATCAAAAGATCGATATGCTGCCAAATCATTTGTAATCCAATGCTTTAAGAATGTTCCAGCATCAGCTCCAAGGAACCCAATGGCAAATTCTCTTGTTATTTTGAAATACTCACTTTCTCGTATTTCTTTCCATTCCTTTTCATCTAATGGCGCAAGTAATGGGTTTTCCATCGATTCACTCTCACATAGTTTGTATAAATAAAATCCCACCAATGACTCAACTATCAATTTGTGTGGAGGCATATAATTCTCTTCAAAGCCAGACTTTGAAATTGGTGCATCTTCATAAACGAACCCAAGTTTCAGGGAAATATCAATCGTATTTTTGTCACCTGTAAGGTTTTTCTTGTTTATCGAAAGTTGATTTCTTGTTAAGTTACGATACATGCATTTTCCTAAACAAATCATAGCATTTACATACTCCTCTGGAGCATCATCAAATTTTGAAATAAAATGGTGTTGTTGTTGTTTTTTAATGAACTGATTTAAAATACTTCGAAACAGTTCTTTAAAAAGATCAGATTTATCAAGAGGAAGATTTTGGCTGTCCTCCCACATTATACAAATTGTGACAAGTAACATTGGATTTTTGGACATATCGCGTATTTCTTGATGTTTTCTATATACATCATAGAGTTCACCAATTAGTGATTCTCCCAGGGCAGGTTTGCCAAAATGCTTAAAATGATTGTCAATATATTTTGTAATGTTTCTTTCGTTGAACCCTTTTACTCTTACGTGTACATTACACTCATTAATGAATGCACTTATGTTTTCTGTTCGCGAGGTCAGTATCACTACACTATTCTTTAATGTTTCCCCTCTGAATAGACGAATAAAATCTTCATTCTGAAATCGTAATTCATCGAATCCATCTAGCAACAATACAATGTTGCTATCATATTTTATTATGAATTTTTGGATTACTTTCGAATCTTCTCCAAGATCAGTTTCCAAATCAAATTCTTTCATATTTAGTTTATCTACTATAAGATCAAAGATTCCCTTCCCTTCCTCCAAATCTCTTATATTTAACAGAAATACAATTTTACCTTCAAACACATCAAATGATTTATCTGTACCTGCATTGTATGCTATGTGCCTTAATAGTGTAGTTTTACCTATACCACCTTCACCATCTATAAGGACTTTGCACGCATGTGTGGATTTGATGGTAGTTAACACATCTTGTAATGTTGTTGACTCACTCTCTTTTGTGTTTTTATTTCCTTTGAGTAGTTCCAACTCTGTGAATAGTTCAGAAATATCGACTTGGTGTGATTCATTCCATGTTGCTGGTGTAAACGTCTTGGCATTTTGCAGAAATGTCTGCTGTTTACTTAGTAGATATACTTTTATCTTTTCTGTAGGATAAAATGAAAGGTAAATAAATAGGTGACACAACAAATGACATAATAAAAGATGATGACGACGACGACGACAACAATGATGATGGAACACATTAATTGTGTTTACGCCATAAACATACACCCGTATGTGTCTCTTACTGTATATTGAAATTAAAATTAATATTTTGCCTTGAGACGAAAACAATAGTAAAATAAATCATGAAATGAAAGTTTTGTTTGTTGAAACTAAATTCATTGTTAGTGGAAAAGTTATTACGGTTTCTTTTATTAAGAAGACGTATCAAACACACTAATGAGGAAATTAGGCCTAAAAAAAAAATTGTTTGTTTGCTGTCAAGTTTTTTTTTTTTGGTAGGGGGGGCGGGTGGGAAAAAGTTTTTTTTTTTATGTTAATTTCTCTGTTAATTGTACGCGAATTTGAGAGTAACAAAACACACTGAATAAACAACGAGTTCAAACATCTATTCATAATTTGTTTCACACTTTAATTCTGTTTTGGGCGCGTTAGGCCCCGTGTCTAAACTAGCCTTACTACACAGTAGGTCGTTGTTAGCAGGCCTAATTAAATATTTTAGAAGTTAGTGTACCGTATATTTCGGTGTATAAGTCGCACCTGTGTATATAACTGAGAGTAGAATATCGGTATTTTGTATATCGTCGATGCAAGACGGCCGCGCCCAGCCTCAACAAGAAGGGAAGTACCCCATTCCGTCAGTTCTTTCTAACTTGTTATTCATGAGTTTCGCACCCGCAACATCGAGTGCATGACCGCACGTGTGTGTGGGCTAGCCTCGCTCGATCCTTTTATCGAGAGGCGCACGTTTTCACGGACAATCGTAATCGATTAGTATCTATGTATCCTAGAAGTGTGTACGCTAGGTCTATGCTATAATCAACTGGAGAATATACCAAAGACTGTATAGCGCCGCTACGCGGCGCAAGATAGGTAACTGGATGAGACCTTTGTAATCCATGGACGCCATTCCGGCGGACAAATTTCAACCGGAATGAAGTCGTTGTCAAGGCAATATCCACGATGTTTCGGTTAAAGAACGAAGTTTTCTAACCAATCATATCAATGTAAACACACAGAATTAATCGGGAAGTGTCCAGATCCCAAAGAAACTTTTAGTTTACTTTGTTTACATAATTTCTTCCCTTTTCCATGAATCAATCATCGAGATGGTTAACCACAGATACTTCGAGGCGGACCGCAAAATTTAAACCATTTACATTTAAATCAAAATAATAACCTGTCCGCCCGAATGGCGTCCATGGATTTACTGGGCGCGTAGTGTTATAAGATAGGAGCTTGGCAGCAGTTACCTATTATAGTTATACGCACGACCGTCGTACCCCCTGCGTGAGCGAGCCCTTCTTGGCAACCACATTGTGTACACACAAAGAACTTATAACACAAGAATCTCCTGTTCTTCAATTTGCATTCAAAACACTATCGGAAGTACAGGGTTAAAAGGACAAACTGGGCGACGCCATTTCACAGCATGGAGCAGCGCCCCCTCCAAACTAGGAAGTCAATTACTCTACCCCCCCCCCCCTCCCTAGAGTATTAGCAGAACCCCTCTATGATTTTTACTTTCTAATTTGATGCGGGCACCCTACTCCTCAGTCAATTACTCTATCCCCCCTAGAGCATTAGCAGATCCCCTCTATGATTTTGACTTTCTAATTTGATGCGGGCGCCCTACTCCATGGCTCACAATGGCGCCACCCATAGCTCTATTCTATCCCACAATGCCTTTCGAAATTGTTACGCGCTTCGGACGAACAGGAGATTCTTGTGTACACAGTATTCGACTAGTATATCAAAGAACTTATAACTTATGGCCGTGTGTTTCAAGATATCAATATATGACTCTGGGCTGGCCGGATATCTAGCGCCCTTGGACTGGCCGAATGTCTAGAGCCATTTGACCACAGGCTGGCCCAAAAAGATCCACACAATGACCGTGTGTTTCACGACCCCTGCTCCAAATAAGGGGGTCATATCAATTTCAATTTCTTTATTGCTGAAAATGACATCAAGGGCTAATATCCGCTTAAACATACAACATCATACAAACAAATACATATTTACATTTAAAATTGTTATCATTACTATAGTTGTTAGTTGTTATAGTCATTACTACTGTTTATCTATTTATTATAATTGTTATGAATATTATTGTTATTATAATTATAGTTAAAATTGTGTAATAAATTAAATTAAAGGTCACATCTTAAGGGCAGTTTTAATGTCAAGAATAGAAGAGAAAGACACGTTTAAGATGAAAAGATTGAGAGAGAGAGATAAGAAGTATACATACTATGGTTTTCATCTTGAGGTGTTACAGGAAAATCTGTACAGAAAAAAATAAGTTGTAATGAGGAAAAGAAATAGAGTGAAATTACAAAGTTATATCACAGTGTTTCTTTTGAGTTTACAACAATATGAATTTAATACGTTTTAATAATTATAGGCTACAGCTCTACGGAAATATATTATAGGTTAACCACCTGTTAAAAAAAATCGGATCTGTTTTTATAGGCGGAAATAGACGGTTAATAGATTTCTATAGAATCCAAATAGGAATGAATTTAATATTTGTAACATTTTAATTTTTAATACGCTGTAATAAAAAAAAATACAATTCTCTTAACTCTAGTAAAACTATCATATAGGATTCTATAGGATAAGTTAGGACTCTAGTCAATATTATTCCATGATTGGGCCACATATCTCTTTATTTTTAACATTTAAAACTAAATTAAGAATAATTAGATTTATTTACTTATTGACAAAAAGACCAAATAAACACATTTATTCACAATTCACATTTACAAAAAGAAGCGAGTGCTTGTCAGTTTGGTAATCATTTGAATGCATTTAAATATTTGGTACATACATGTCAGACAACATTCAACAAAAGTTATGTACAAAAAAACCCCCAAAACAAAATGAAACCACGTACACGAGTCGCCCACGACCGGTCAACACCTCCGGTTAGGTTAGGTGGAGCACTCCCCTGTGGGAGGAATTCTCCTCTACTTTAGTAGTGATGCATATAAGCACGGTATAAAAGGACATAAGACAAGATGAACCCTGTTTGTCTCCCCGAGGCACTATACTAATCATGAGCGACTCAGTAGGCCTATAATATGCTTAATGTTTTTGTTTATTTTCTCCCTCTTTTTTTAAGTATGTACTCAATATCATTTCTTTAGTTTCTTTTTTAATTGGGATTTTAATATATTGGTTTTATAGAGCGCGTTCCAAATATTTGGTCCGTGAATGAATATCGATCTATGACTTATTGCAAGTTTGGAGAATGGTATGCACATTTTTGTTGAATTTCTAATGGTTTTTTGCGCGTTCACTTTCTTTACTTTGATCAAGAATTTCACACAAGGGAGGGGGTAGTTGTCGAAGATTATATTGAGTCATGAAACAAATTGCCTGTAACTTATTTAAATCAAACATTGCGAGTAGGTTAAATTGTTTAAATAAGGGACGTGATCTAGTATCTCTCTTTGAGTTCATTATTATTCTAACTATTAATTTTTGTAACGTAAGTAGTTTCTCAATATGTGTTGGGTACTCATTTCCCCATACAATTAGTTAACAGACAAGTTTAAAGTTATACCTGTTAAAAATGTCTTACATGATTGTTTAGAATTGTATAAGTAGTCAACAAGATCCCATGAATAAATACTAGGTTAATATTTGTTTTTTACCTTCTCGTCGACGTTTGGAAGCAGATGCTACACATTTGTCATCATCACCCTCCCTATTTCCTTAAAAAATAAAATAAAACCTTTATCATAATATTTGTAAAAATTGACAAATAATTAATATAGATGGTTTGAAAATTAAAATTAAATAATTATAGTTTTCTATGCACCACTGCGGGCACGTTAATTTCTAAGATGTACAATTTTTCGAAGAACATTGTAAAATACATCTTTTTTTTTCTTATAAACGTTGGAATGGATATTTACTAATAAATCAAAATGTTTTAACATTCATATAAATATCGGTTCACCTTTACCTAGTCTGGGTTCCAGACGAAGTTTTGTCTTAATATTAGTAAAAAGATAAATATTTTGGCACATATGGCGTTTCATACGTATACTACTTGATTTTGGATACTCTGTCTGGGAAAACACGCACAAGTCACGTGGTTTGACACCAAGAATTCTTGGTGCATACGATTATCCAGTTGACTAGTTTCAGCTGCATGCGATTGGCTACTCACTCGTACTCCGTTTTAATATTCATATTTCAGAATTTCAAAGACTCAACAACTAAGATGATGCGCATGCGCTATGTTACGTTTAGACAATGTGTACTTGGGTACATTTATGAAAGTTTCTGAAGGCTGGAAATTATTTTATATGCCTAGCAGCCTAGTAGTCTGGTAAACATTTGATGGAATTTTTCCCAAGAACATGAAAACTAGTCTTGATATGATAGGCTAGCAAATCAGCAAATCAAACATTGAATGGATCATTTATTACGCGGAGATAATTTTGATTTAATTCCCACCCAGACCCTGTCCTGTTCTGTGTGGTGGTGTAGCCCTGTTGTGTGCTGGTGGTGGTATGTAGGCCTACTTTATTGGCGTTTTATTTGGCAGGTCATACGTGCGAATTGAGTAGGACCTACGAAAGAGGCCAAGGACTAAACAATTAATAAACAAAACAACTTGGCATTACGATTTTATATTTCAACAGTCTCGATCGATCGTACATTCAGCACTGCACGTACTCGATCTTTTCATATTGAAACAAAATGATCATTGGTTGATTCGAAATCCATATTTACATACCGCCCGCCCTATATAGCCAAATACGGTATGATAACCTACGTCATTCTTATCGGATGTTTGCGGTCTGCAAATCGATTTCTATACGTGTTTCACAAGTCTGTATTTTCAGACAAAAATTGCGGTCGAAATAAAAACAAATAGATAAAAAAAAAGATAATACAGACTTGGGGCAAGTCTAACCTTTACCTTCTGGTCGTCTTTTAGAACCTGATGCTTTATTATCGTCATATTCATCTTTCCTACGTTCTATAAAAATGTTTTGAATGTTTAAAAACAAATTATAATATAATACATACGGGTAAAACTGCTTTTAAAATACTACATTATAAATATTATGTTAAAATATATTTATTTTCAAAATTAATGTAACAAACTGTTAGTTGTGATGGTTTGAAGATTATAATTTATAAAGTAATAATAAAAAAATTAAATATCACATGTTTTATACCTTTGTGACTTCCACTGCGATGTGGCACATTATCATGATGTACAATTTGTCGAAAAAGATCATCAAATACATCTTTCTTGTCTGGTTCTTTCTATAAAGGTTGTCCAGTTTCCAATCTGAATGTTACATCCCAAATGTTGGTGTAGTTATACCTTGCCAGATCATAGTGAGCAATAACCCTCTTTAACGCATCTGGATCAACATTTCGCAGCTTTTTAAACATAAATTTTCGACGCAGTGATATCTTTTCTTCTGTATTTTCAGCGTTATCATTTCTAATATACTGTACTACAAGATCTTCAGCCTTCTTTAATTCACATAATTTGGTAATCTCCAATAAAAGACTAACATTATTAGGTGTAATTTTACCAGTGGCATGTAATTCATTAAAAAAATCATTTCCAACGACATTCTGTTTTGTGAGGTCTTCTATATATGTAAATGCTCGAATAAGCAGAATTTTAACCATAGCAACCGGTCACCGTCGAAGTGTCTACCAAGATCAGACTTCAAATTGGTGAACTTTTGATTAGTTTCAAACTCTGCCATTTAAGCCTTTTCTGTCTGAAAAACCAAATTATCAAGAATGTCTAGATATTTATATGAATTGTTAGCCGATGATTGGTGACTATAAAAAAATCAGTCTATATTATAACGATCAGCATACTATTATTAATAATTATATCATAACATTTAAAATTACTACACAAACAGTGATAGTAATTACAATAAAGATATAAAAAAACAAAGATGTGGACTATAAATAATTAGTGGCATATATTGGTAATAATAGTTCGGTTATAATTATGTTTAACAAAATTGTTTGTTGATCCATTGTTGGCCAAGAAACTAGACAAGTCATGGTATAACGAAGAGGTGATAATATAATTGTACATAAAAAATATATATATAATATTTTTTCTTTTGTCTTTTTTTTAAAAGAAATTTGTCAAAATGAGTTTTCTTTGATGCGGACGGGGTCCGCGTTTGGGTGAGGGTGGGTTAGGCTCTTAGGGGGTCCATGGCGGTTCTATCTATCTGCTCCCGAACATCCCAATAATGTTCTGTTTTTGTAAAAAAAACAAAGACTCCGTTTACCAATCTAGCAAAATAATAAGTGGCCTATTCCGAATTAGTAATTTGTACAAACGAATTACAGTAACTGTACTTATTTTAGGCTTTTGGGCTTTCGTACTGGATAGACCTTTCAGTATACCAGCACTTTTAAACTTTCGTTCATACGTTATTATATGAAATTTATAGAGTATTATATTCGTAAAGAAAATGGAAAATTTTTCGACTAAAACATTACGTTTTTGTATCATACCATGCTGCTATACATTCAATTTCGAGCAATTGTCAAAATAAATATTTAAAAAATTGCATTTGTTACAAAACACTTTGACCTTGCATGTTCTTATAAATTCGCATTGCGTCATCATAAATATTCAGAATCTATTTTGGGAAGCAGCCTGATCCAAGACAATCTACAAGTTGCTTTGGTAACCTACTACGCAGTCATGAAAATATACCAAATCGGGAAAATTATAAAAAGTAAAAAATTACAGTCTTTTGCTTTTAGTAATACATCTAATTTTTGCAAAACTTTTCCGTTACATTTATGAAGTGCACTTTTAGTCACACAATCTTTTTTACATTGATATTTATAGACCCAATCTTCACTTTCATACCATGTTACCAAGTTGATCGATTAGTGTGTGGCCGAGTTGACGCAGGGCTGAGCTAATTTGGGCCGAATTGACATGGGGCCGAGTTGTTTAGGGCTGAATTTACGCGAGGCCAAGTCGAGATAGTTTAGGGCCGACTTGGATTGAATTCATTTGAAGTATTAATGCATTTATACAGATCATTTGGGTCCTTCTAAATACCTAAGAACTACTGTACCATCAAAACTAAAACCCACCAAGACGGGTTTCACGAAACCTAAGACCATGAAAACTAAGACCCACTCCTAAGGTAGCGGGACGATTCGGCCCTGAGACGAATCGTTATTATTCTTTGATTGTTTTTTAGGGTGGGTTACTATTAGAAGGGGAGTGGAGTGGGGGTGGGGTTAACTATTGGAGTAGTGGGTTACTATTAATAATCTTAAATTAGGCACCTGAAAATAGTAACCCACCCCCAACTTTTCCGGTCAGCAACTCATAGCAAAATAATAAACGCCGTGGTTAGGATTCCGGCACCGGAACTCAACTGCCCACCGTTTGGGAATCCGACACGCTATTGCGCATGCCCAGAGATATGGGAAGTGAATTATAGCTTGCACAAATAGTGCCACACCACACCCACGCGGAGTGTTATAGGGATTTACTGTAGCCTAGATAGTCGTTGCGCAAGCGAGAGAGCGATGGATGGAACTTGGCCTATGCCATACAAGAATTAATAATTAAAATACGACTACGCCACGCGTTAAAATAATTATAGGCCTAATGATATTAATAAGTATCAGTATCTATCTAAGAATCGTAATGCTGTTTTTAGCGTTGTGACCCTGACTTCCCGAGCAGTTTTTTCACATCCACGCGGTGTCTGCCGTCAACAAATCAACTTGTGATTGCATGTTGTTATGTACAGTATAATGCGTTATGAAAAATCATAAAACTAGTCATGTAATTATATAATTCATAATGATATGAAGTTTATATATGAATGAAGCAACCACTTTTTAATTACAAAATAAATAGGCCCACTGGTCACGTCTAACTGGTAGTCCTAGCCTAGATTAGTGGATCCCGTATTAGTAGGCATCTAGGCTAGTTCGCCGTGTGGCTCAGCTATGAAATGATCCATTTCTGACGCTGTTGATATAGAGTCGCCGATTACCTCTCTCTGGGCATGCGCAATAGCGTGTCGGATCCCCTAACGCTGGGCAGTTGAGTTCCGGTGCCGGAATCCTAACCACGGCGAATAATAAAACAGACGTACAAATAAACAAATTTGGTTGAATTATTTTATAAACTCAAAAACACTCAATCCCCCCCCCCCCCCACACCACTCTTGAGATCAACATGCATTATCTCTTATTATTTTCAAAATACGGCTGCATCATGCCATGGGTTACTATTAGAGTATGGGGATATTAGGGCCTACTATAGATTGACTTATAAGGTGGGTCACTATTAGAAAGGGGGTTACTATTAGAGTGTGGGTTACTATTAGAAGATTTACGGTATGAATTTGGTCTAATGTGAGACGTTTCGGCCCACACAGTCGGATGTTTCGGCCCAAAAGTGGCCCAAATCGTCCTACGAAAAGTGGGTCGAATCGTCCCGGGCCGTATCGTCTCAGAGCCGAATCGTCCCAGAGTCCATAAGACCTAAGATCACGAAACCCAAGACCCAAGACCTTGTCGTTCCCTTTCGCACCTGTCTTGTATTTTAACTCTAAATGTGTTAACCAACTTTATCCTGAATACCACATCATACTACTTTTATGAAGAAGAATCAATAAAATAACAAACAATAAATAAGATTTTAAAGACGTTTTTTTCGTGCGAATTCTATGTTGAGGTGTATATTCAGAGCGTCATTCTGACGGTCACACTCAAGTACTTCAGAAATAGAAATAGTACTACGGTAACTGTTCAAGCGGACCCAATTTAGCACCAGAGGAGCACAGTGATATAAAATAGATATAGGCCTAAGTCACTAATTTTAATATCGTTTCGTATGTTAATACAATGTGCTCCAGTGGACCCAATTTGGCGTCAGTGGAGCACAGTGATATAAATAGAAACAAGTCACTGGATTTTAATATCTTTTCGTATGTTAATACACTGTGCTAAGTGGAACCAATTTGTCGCCAGGGGAGCACAGTGATATAAAATAGAAACAATTCACTGAATTTTAATATCTTTTCGTATGTTAATACACTATGCTCACGTGGAACCAATTTGGCGCCAGTGAGCACAGTGATATAAAATAGAAAAAAGTCAGTCACTAAATTTTAGGCCTAATATCTTTTCGTATGTTAATACACTGTGCTCAAGAAGCTTAAAAGATATATCACATCCAAGTATTAATTTTTATTATATTACATTTTATGATAATAATTTTAATGATGAGTAACAAGAAGAAGACGATTCAATTCTTTATTTATACCAAAATTGTTTTTTGTTGTTGTTATTTTACTTATTTAGTTTAACCCATGTTAGGCCTATGTAAATTTTTTATATTGTTATTTCTTAATTTTTTTCATTTATTTATTTATTTATTTATTTTCTTTTTCCGTGTTGTTTTTATCTAATCTTTGTTTAGGCATGTCTGTCACAAGCTTTTTGCTTTTTTGATCATGCCTTCTTCAATCATATTACCTTTCTTTACACCATTTTGTTGACTGTTTTATTTTGAAGAAAATAAATGTTACTTTGAATTGAATTGAATTGAATTGAATTGAATTGAATTGAATTTGGCACTAGTGGAGCACAGTGATATAACATAGAAATAAAGTCAATAAATTTTAATATTTTTTCGTATGTTAAGCATGCATGAAATATTTATTGAAAGCTTAGCTTAAAATATTGTTTAGTATTTATTATGCATTTTTTCTTCAAGGAGAAATAATAATAATTTTTAATTTGTGAAACATTGTGCTCAAGTGGACCAAAATTGGCACCAGTGGAGCACAGTAATATAAATTAGAAATAAGTCACTGAACGTTAATATCTTTTCATATGTTAATACACTGTGCTCCAGTGGACCCGCCCAATTAAGTTGACTATATATTTGTGTATTTGTGTATGTTAATACACTGTGCTCCCGTGGATTCAATTTGGCGCCAGTGGTGTAGCACAGCGAAATAGTCACATACAAAAACATCGAGAAAAAATACTTCTGGATTTCAAAAATATTTCAAACTTGGTATATTATAAATAAATAAATATCGGTTACTCCATCTGTATTGGTATTTTATTTTTTATAAATTCTGTACTAAAATAAACTGGAAACGTGTATGCATGGTCATTTCAACTTTTTGTATTAGTAATATACATTTTGAACGTGGAAATATTCTCTTTCAGATGTGCACTACATTTAATTTTTATTTAGGTATATTGTTAACTTAATAACTTATAAAATATCACTCTGTGCCAATGGAAGAATTATGGAATTGTTAGGACTTGATTCCCACTGCAATTGTTTGTTATCAACTGTATGAACGTGTAATTTGAACAAGGGTGTCGGCAACCCAGGTCCTCTATCGCGACAGCTGCGTCCTCCGTCGGACAAAAGATCAAGTCTACCCCTGGTGCAACCACCGATCTAAGCTCCCACCGATAGCAATAACATTAACAAGTAATGTAACTCTTCCCTGGTTTAAATTAACCTGTATTCAAAATAGAATGACTACAATATATAAGTGTCACTTCCTCCTACGACGCGAGTTAGTGTATAACTTTGCTTATGAATACAGCGGTAGTTTTTCCAAACTTTTTAAAAATGTAAAACCTTTGGCTCGAATCACACCTCCATGCTCGAATAAACAAATACTTTATTTGTACAAGACCTTGATTATTTTGACGGAAATTGCGCCTGGTGAACTTCATAAGTAAATCATGTCGTCATTAGACCCCTCAATGACCGTGTTCGTACGGCGATTGAAATACACGTTTATTTGGTTTTTACCCTTGGGGTAAAACCCATACGACGTTCGTACGAATAAACAAAGTACCGGTAAGCTGACACGAAACCAATTAAGATCGGAATTCTTAGGTCAAAAAGCGCCCTCTGTGCGTCGACCCATATCAATTGACATGGCGTGTTGACAAATTCAACTGGATATTGCATGTCGTTTCGCGCGCGAATCGTTCAATTATTATTTTTCAATCGACAACCAGACCTATATATTTATAATACATCGAATACAATTTACTTTTTAAATAAATAATGATCGAAAATCCTGCTAACGTATGTTGTTTGTTGACCACGTGTGTTTATCGTGCGAGCCGAACTATTGTTGTGGAAATTCCATTTAATGTACAAGCACTGTACCCCTCTTGTAAAAATCACCACGTGTATTTATCGTGCGAGCCGAACTATTGTTGTGGAAATTCCATTTAATGTACACGCACTGTACCCCTCTTGTAAAAATCACCACGTGTATTTATCGTGCGAGCCGAACTATTGTTGTGAAAATTCCATTTAATGTACACGCACTGTACCCCTCTTGTAAAAATCACCACGTGTATTCATCGTGCGAGCCGAACTATTGTTGTAAAAATTCCATTTAACACGCACTGTACCCCTCTTATCGTGCGAGCCGAACGGTTGATGTGGTAATTCACAGACACCAGGCTACCACAATACAGAACTCCCTGACGTTACATGTACATTATAAGCCACCGATTCGCAAGTTCAGGTCACCGGAAAAAAACCAACGAAAAAATGAATTTTGTCAATACAAAATGAATTTTGTGTTGACAAAATGAATTTTGTATTGACAAAATTAATTATGTGTAGACAAAATTGTAATATTTCGACAAAATTAGCAATGTCCCAAACGGCGCCCCGTACTTCCCTGGTTTAAATTAACCTGTATTCAAAATAGAATGACTACAATATATAAGTGTCACTTCCTCCTACGACGCGAGTTAGTGTATAACTTTGCTTATGAATACAGCGGTAGTTTTTCCAAACTTTTTAAAAATGTAAAACCTTTGGCTCGAATCACACCTCCATGCTCGAATAAACAAATACTTTATTTGTACAAGACCTTGATTATTTTGACGGAAATTGCGCCTGGTGAACTTCATAAGTAAATCATGTCGTCATTAGACCCCTCAATGACCGTGTTCGTACGGCGATTGAAATACACGTTTATTTGGTTTTTACCCTTGGGGTAAAACCCATACGACGTTCGTACGAATAAACAAAGTACCGGTAAGCTGACACGAAACCAATTAAGATCGGAATTCTTAGGTCAAAAAGCGCCCTCTGTGCGTCGACCCATATCAATTGACATGGCGTGTTGACAAATTCAACTGGATATTGCATGTCGTTTCGCGCGCGAATCGTTCAATTATTATTTTTCAATCGACAACCAGACCTATATATTTATAATACATCGAATACAATTTACTTTTTAAATAAATAATGATCGAAAACCCTGCTAACGTATGTTGTTTGTTGACCACGTGTGTTTATCGTGCGAGCCGAACTATTGTTGTGGAAATTCCATTTAATGTACAAGCACTGTACCCCTCTTGTAAAAATCACCACGTGTATTTATCGTGCGAGCCGAACTATTGTTGTGGAAATTCCATTTAATGTACACGCACTGTACCCCTCTTGTAAAAATCACCACGTGTATTTATCGTGCGAGCCGAACTATTGTTGTGAAAATTCCATTTAATGTACACGCACTGTACCCCTCTTGTAAAAATCACCACGTGTATTCATCGTGCGAGCCGAACTATTGTTGTAAAAATTCCATTTAACACGCACTGTACCCCTCTTATCGTGCGAGCCGAACGGTTGATGTGGTAATTCACAGACACCAGGCTACCACAATACAGAACTCCCTGACGTTACATGTACATTATAAGCCACCGATTCGCAAGTTCAACAATAGTTCGTCTCGCACGATAAATAATACACGTGGTGATTTTTACAAGAGGGGTACAGTGCGTGTACATTAAATGGAATTTCCACAACAATAGTTCGACTCGCACGATAAATACACGTGGTGATTTTTACAAGAGGGGTACAGTGCGTGTACATTAAATGGAATTTCCACAACAATAGTTCGGCTCGCACGATAAATACACGTGGTCAACAAACAACATACGTTAGCAGGATTTTCGGTCATTGTTTATTTAAAAAGTAAATTGTATTCGATGTATTATAAATATATAGGTCTGGTTGTCGATTGAAAAATAATTATTGAACGATTCGCGCGCGAAACGACATGCAATATCCAGTTGAATTTGTCAACACGCCATGTCAATTGATATGGGTCGACGCACAGAGGGCGCTTTTTTGACCTAAGAATTCCGATCTTAATTGGTTTCGTGTCAGCTTACCGGTACTTTGTTTATTCGTACGAACGTCGTATGGGTTTTACCCCAAGGGTAAAAACCAAATAAACGTGTATTTCAATCGCCGTACGAACACGGTCACTATAGTATTTAGTAACTACAGTATAACTTCACAGACGTTGCACATTGACAATACCCAGTATGGAATTTCATGATTATAAACCAGTTTGTGTTTGTAATGGCATACCAGTTGTATTGTACTGTACTCTATGACTTAAGGCCTCCTTGATTGTATATAAACTGCAAGTCATGAGGAAATAAATTAAATACATTTTCATTGTTTATATCAAGTCATCATTTTGTTTAAAAATATTTTTGAATTGGACATTTTATTTACTTTTATCAACAATTGAGCAACAATTTTTACAAGCGAAATCATTAATTCACTTAATTTTTTCCCGTCAATGTACAGTGAATAAATGTATTAAAACTACAAAATGTCCTATTCAATTCATTTGATTTAATTTATGTTTAGCGGGAATACAGACATTAGTTTTAGGGTATGGAGAGGATTTGGGGATTGTAAAATAGCTTAATCTAAATTCACAAGTAACCTATTATATAGACTATCTAAATAGTATTGATCTCAGAAATTGAGAAACTCATTTGCTCAGAGTCAAACACCCATAATATAAATATTAATAATGATATAAATAAATATAATTTAATTTTAAAAGGCCAAACATTAAAATGAATACCCATGTTAATGATTGGAACAAAATAATTGAAATTCAAACTAAGTGTGAATTTGTTTAAATATCAATCCGCTAGTGAGGTACTTACAAGGTTTTTAGACAAGTCCGTATGCGAATAAAAAATAATAAAAGAGGGAATGGACCGGAAACAATTTCGACAACATAAAATGAAAAATATACATTAGATCATGGAATATAGTGACATATTACTCTTCCCATGATTATTTCAAAATCTTTGGATCTGCCACTGCCATCATAATGCCTGATTTTTAAATACAATAAAACAAAGGTTTAAAGCATAAATCAATTGACTTCGGTATGATGATAAATTATTATACCAAAATTAGATTTCTACAAACTAAAAAAAATGCGTTGTCTAGAGGCAGTATAATAATTATAATACTTGTATTCCAAGAGGCCATGTTTATGCAGAATCTCTTTGTCTCTGTAATGTAGTAATGTAATGTTTACAAATACAGGATCATTGGCATATGCAGCTTTTTAATATTATATTCTTAATGGCCCTATTACTACAATAGGGTTAGTTGTATTTGTTGGAAGTGAAATGATTGTTGGTATATCTTATGCAATTCCAGATCATCAAACGAAGAGGTCATGTGATGCAAACAAAACAATATTATGACCGAAACTAAATATTCGTAACTCATCAAACTTACTGTATTTATTTGTTTTCTGTTAAATAATTATTGATTTTGTAGTTTGTTGATGACAGAACAGTATGGTTTGAATTGTAAGTTTATTTTATTGTGTACATACAGGTAAAACAGCAGTCATGATATTTATATAATGCTTTAGTGAAGTTTTAATATATATCCCCAAGCGTTAGACAAAGAGGCTAATGGTTAGTAGGTCTATGCCCAATATTAATTATTTCTTATCAGTATTGAGAAAATATACCTGACCTCTTATTTCTACAAACTGACATAATAGTATGATGCCACAGTTTATACTTCATTTTACTCAACATAGTATAATTAAAAACTGAATGCAATTGAAGTGTGCTACGGTAAAGTAGCCAATGCAAACAGCTTGAAAAAACTTTACATACGGTACCTGGTGATTCTGGAAAGAATCCTGTCGCCATTAGACTTAGTGATTTTGAATGAACTAGAAACTAGTTAATAACTTCACGCACATTGCACACTGACAATACTGTAATACACAGAGGAATAGTTGTGTTTGTTATATTGGATTGTATGGTAGATTGAACACGGACAAAATGATTGATATTTAAATCAAGTAGGAATGTATGTTGGTACCAATCTGTGAGTGAGGGCGGTGTTTTTCGACCAATTTTGAACACGGAAAAATGATTGATGTTTAAATTCAGAGTTTTTCGGACCTAGAGAGATAGATGCCATGTGTTGCGCCTATCCAGAAGAAAGGGACTACCTGTACATTTATATGTATTTTATGTTGTGTCGCTGGTGCACAATAATTAAAATATGAAGGTGTTAGCAAAATGAATGAAATTACTTTGGCTACAAGCAGTGTTTGTTGAAGGCATGGTGAAGGGATTTCAATGTACTGATACATGTCTTGAACTGTTTTGATGTTGCACATAATGTTGTGTTACGTTCCTGTGCTTGGAAGATGACTGTAGTTGATGAAGGAATCTAGTGGTGAGAGGATGCAGATACAATACAATCTCCATCTGGAGAGGCCTGCTTTATTTTCGTAACAACACAAGAGCCTGGGGGGATTTACTACAAATTAAACACAATTTGAATATCAAAAGACAGTTATTTATAGCACACATTTATTTTACAGTTTAAATGGTATTTTGATCACGATAAAAAAAACACTCCATTTCATTTAGACCATTTTCTTTCACTCTCGAAACTTATAGCGAAGGTAACATTGTCTTAAAAAAACTTCATACCATATGTCTGCGCATATAAATGATTTTGGTCGTATTTGATGACACTGTCTCTAAAACCGTGTCTTAATGGTATGCTACTTTGATAATCTAATTAGTTATAATTAATATTATATTAACCTTATAATATTCACAATTACGGATTCTCCTTCTAAAACATGTCTATAATTACAGCTATAAACTGGTGTATTTTAAAATAAAATGTAATTGTTTTTCTCGATGCCATTAGTCGAACTAGGATTGCTAATTTCTGTACGCACTTCCATACAGGGTATTAGAATTCATAAAAGTTATCATTGTCCTACCAAAAACTCAGTTACATAGGGAACGACAGAGTATCCTTTTGAACGAAAGCACTCGTTTTAACATACCCAGGTAGCAAGCCCATATGGGAACCATTATGGGACCTATATTAAAGCTTATGGGTACCATATGGGTTTCCCATATGGGGTTCCACTATTTTTACACCCAAGAACCATGTGGGTTCCACATTGGAAAGCCCACATAGCCCATATATAACCCACATAGGCCCATATTTCAAAGCACATGGGCATTGTATTTTGTTGCCCATATGGGATTCTTCATGTTTTGACACATGGGTACGTTCTGATAATTTCTACTATACCTATACAGTATATAAGAAGCCAATTAAAAGGATATTTTAAAATAATTGCATGCAATATAACAGAATTAAGGATTTGGAGCATTACATGACATAAATGACATGACTTTGGACGTCCTGACATCAGAGCTGCTCGCTCGAATGTTTACCATGCAAAAATATCTTTTCTATAGCCAACGTATAATAGCGTTTTTCTTTAAACATAGTATTTTAATACCACAGAATACTGGAATTTATTTTCATCGACGTAGCATACCCCAATTATGATAATCATAACTCAAAAGCACTGATCTTGAGTTTAGTCAGTGCCCAGGTTTAAAGATGTATTGTCCCCCAAAAAATGAAAAATAAAGATGAAAAAAATCAAATTTTGAATAGACCGTTTTGTAGTTAACATAAAGTTATTCACTTCCACCGAAAAAAAATCCGAAAAAAATATTGATTTCGCTTATAAAAAAATCAAAATAAGTTTACCATTTTTTCGAACTCATCGGCTCAGAAATTAGGCCGGTAGAGCTAACTCATACATATGCATGATATGTTAATGAGCATCCACACAGCAGAGATCTGATCTAACAATGGACGATGCACGTTGTATGTACGTACAACAACACCACCAGAGATCGACGCGACTCGACTGTGGGTTTCCCTGGCCTGATCGTATGTAAAGCTGAGCTGTTAATTTGTCGGTAAGTAGGCCTAGACGGTTATTTTAAATATAATAATATATATAACGCAATAATAACAGGAAGGTAAATTAATTAACTTAGCCTGGGATTTTTTCAGTTCAGGGCTAGGCCTAGGCCTAGAATAATTAATACATGCTGCTGCATATTACTAGGCTAGTAGCAAGCAGACTGTGACAATCGGGTCCCTGCAGAAGATGCCCAGCTAGGCCCTATACATTGTACTCTTCATAGACTGGCCTAGGCTATATGCCATCAATCTTAGCTACATTCCGAAAATACAGCCAGCTTGCTGTACCATATATATTTACAGTTGAAGCTTGTTTAACTAATTTTTATGATAAAAATAAAACAAACATTTTTCAGGGAAAATGGTTGCAATACAAGCCTGAAATTGAGAACCTTCCAGCAGCACTGTACAAGTAGACAGAGGGGAAAAGCCAGCCTAGCCATTTTACAACACAAACAAATGTTCTCTGTACTGTAGTAAGTCAAATATTTATTTTCTCTTTTTATAAGTTATAACATTATAAGTAATGTGTTTTAATTACCATAGAAAGGTAGTATACTTATTTGACTATGTCAAAGTAAGCAATTTCACTAGCCCAATTTTTCACTAAATATGCATGATCTATTTTTTCCAGATTTTCATACTTTGCTTTTACTTTTTTTAAAGACGTTGAGCTGATGAAGACTGGAACAGAGGTCACCCAAAGACAACAATGATAGACTCGGTATTGGAATATGATTGGATATTGCAGGAAAAATATTTCTGACTCTCCTGCTGCATTCGGCCAAAATATTCTTGTCCAGCTTGTAAAATATTGTATAATTTTTTTTGTATTATATGTACAGTATATTATTTTGTAAACATAACATTCAATAAAAAAAAAACTACTACAACAGTACACAGGATAAATTCTTCAAATTTACTTACACTTCATAATTTTACTGTAAATATTACAGTGCAAAAGGAGTTAATAAAATATATATATACAGTATATCTTATTGAATTCCTCAGCTGTATTGTTTTTTGTGTCAATTTGTCTACTAATTATCAATGTGTTGATTGTGGCAGTAATTACGACAGCTATAGTCTTCTAAGATCGCTCACATCCATTACAAAGTGTCATTTTAATAGTAAGAAACGTTTCAATAAATTGTGAATGTTGCCACTGTACGACACATTTTATGTTTCTCACTACTTGCTCTTATTGTTCAATCAATCAACCTAAAAAAAAAAAGAAATTTGTGTCAAAATATCTGCATAAAATGTTTATTTGTGGAATGTTAATTTGAACCTATTGCATTTGATACAGAAAATATTTTTAAAATATTGCATCAGTAAAACATCCAAAACAATATTTAGATTTTCTTTTTTTTTTAATTTTCACTGCCGAATAGATAGTTGAAATCTTTAAAAATTAAACCAATTCATCATGATTAAAACAAAAATACATCCCTTCTGGTGGTGGTCTACTGTATCCCTAGCTAGCAGTGTACTACCTAGGCCTACTACACTCTACTTCTAGAGACAGAAGTAGGCAGCACTTAGGCTACTCGAGACTGTCAGTGCTAGTTAGTAGTAGTAGTAGTACAGTAGCAGCAAATTCGGGCCTAGGCCTAGCTAGGCCTCTCCTGTTAGCGAAACAAAAACTCACCTAAATGAATAAGATTCAACATCAAAGTTACCAACTGTAATTCTAACTTAGCATTCTGCTAGCTATAGTTTTCGTGTTTTCTTCAAGATTCGTCTCGCATCACTATTCGACTCTCTCGCACGCATGCATTGCTATCGTTGTTGGCTGTTGATTTGGAAAGCATCATCATCCACACGATGTATCCATACAATATGAATATTTATGAGCTAACTCAGGTCAAGGGTTAAATTAAACCGGAACACATTTGTCTTCCAGACAAATAGCTTCCGGTTGGTTAATTTTTGCATTAAATTGCGATTTTCCCGTGTAAAAAATTATTTTTTTCAATCCAAATTGAGGTCAAAGTGAATAACTTTTATGTGCAATTAAAATGGCCTATTCAACAAAAATATTGAAAAATTTTTTTTTTTCAGGGGGACAATACATCTTTAACATAGGCCTACTGTAATATGCAATTTGAAAGAATAGCGTTTTAACTAAACGAAGTTGCTTTAGTTATTCCTCTATAACTTTAATTCCGCAAAATATCTATTTCACTGCCCCCTATGAGTATAACACACCTCAGAATCCGCTTCCTCTGAATTTTGGATTTATAACGATGCCACTTAAGTGCCTCGAAGGGCCATCGAAGGGCCATCGCTACCACTAACTTTGTCAGGAGAATAAGAGCCGGGAAATGTTATATTTGATGTGATGCTGATAACTTATATGAAGCAAAATATGCGAATAATGTTGCCAATCTGATACAGACAGTTATGAAGTATCATAAATGTAAGCAAACAATGGAATAATGATTGGACAAAGAAGAAGACGATGATAATTTAGTCATTATTCTACACATTAAAACATTTAGGCATCTTATGTTTTTAAATGATTTATCTAGGAGGAGGACGGCCATTTTTAGGGTTAATCTGTGACAGTTATAATACATGTATCCCGTAGGGTCAGATCTAATATCGTGCGTTTTCACATAATTACCATATATCTATATCTATATATAAATTATGGTTAATTCTGACATAGGCGAGCACAATGCAAAAACTTCGGTACAAATCTCCGCCTTGGATACCTACCTTATCTATCCGAGATGTACCGCGAAACGTAGATTTGATAACATTAGTGTGCACGCCGACGCTATTGTTCCATATTTATATCTTAGGAAGATATTATAAAGAGTTTTTTAACAACATTTATGATTTCAACATTGGATTTTCCTCTCAATTTCAATTCTTCCCGGTCAAAGTAATTTCCGGGTTTAAGATAAGTTCACCTTAGTTTCAAATATTTTCTCTCTTTTATACACAAGGGAGCAGTTAAAATAATAGATTTGACCCTAAAGGTGACTGGAAACAGGCACTTTCCATCAATCAATACAGTGTTCCTTTGGAAGACGAAAAAAAAATTGGCCATTAATAATAGCCATTTCAGTTTTTTGTTTATTTTAAAACATACCACACGTGTGTGGAGGTACAGTAGTTAAATAATAGGAATTATACTGCAAATTAATAAAGATCAAATTAAATATACGCCATAAAGAATCAGAATATATTGTGGGGAATAGTATTATAAAATTACATAGGGAGATTTGATAAGACATTTTTCGAGTGAAATCCCAATAGCTGAGTTTTATTGAGTAAGCTTGCAGGAATAACTGTAGGCTATCTTCCTGTGTCCCGTTAGGACCGAGATGTCTGCCCATGTTGCAAGCCGTAATGTCTTCTTTCTTGGGCCCACTCTGTCACGGCAGTTAGTTTCAAAAGATGATTAAATTAAATAATGTATTAATAATTATTAGGATGGTATTCATTTGAATAAACGCCTCTCCAATAAAACATCACTTTGAATAATAACCCCCCCCCCCCCCACACACAACCCAACTATCTAATAAACGTCCATTCACATATTTATAATAACACAATTATACTATTTGTAGTAGAATTCACCGCACTGTTATCTGCAATTTACCAAGCATTTGTTATTCTTTTTTACCACTTTTCATATCTATGAGAGGATTTCATTTGATTATAAATGTTACCATATTATTAGAACTAAAAAATTTAACATATATCCCTCGAATAAGCACCTTCCTCAAATGACCTTCGCCTCCCCAAAGGGCCCTACCAAACAATAAAAACTATACTTTAAAATGTTATTAACCATCTAAAACACTGTGAAACAAAGTAGTTCAGTTTTACGAATGTCAAGCATTTTCAATAATGGTAACCGACAGAAAATGTATAAGGAGAACATTATCATTCCGAGAACCATCGTCTACACTTCCTAGAGGGGGAGCGAGCGAAGCGAGCTCACCCTCTAGTATACGGTAATTATTATAATAGTTAAGAAAAAGAATTTGTCTTCGATCTTGTAGGGGACCGGAATCGGAAATTTGAGACATTGCTGTCAATGGTATTTTCGTATATCCCAAAGCCATGAGTAATACTGTAGTTACAATGCAAAAGGACTAGCCATGTGACTCTTCGAGTTATCAAATTTTGTAGGGGGCGAATCGGAAATTGTTGGGATAGTTCTACTGTCTGGGGCAACTTACATGAAAAAGTTGCTGTCAATGCCATTTCTGTATATCCCAAATGGTATTACTTACAATGTAAAAGGGATTTTGACGTGTGGCTTGATTAAATCTTGTATGGCCCAACGGGCATTTTTGGACTACTGTCTGGGGAAACTTCAGGATAAAATTGCTGTCAATGGTATTTTTGTGCATCCCAATGTGTAGCAGTTACAATGCAAAAGGAATTAGCCGTGTGGCTCTTCGCATGATTAAATCTTGTATGGCCCAACGGGCATTTTTGGGCTACTGTCTGTGGCAACTTACAGGATAAAGTTGCTGTCAATGGTATTTTTGTGCACCCCAATGTGTGACAGTTACAATGCAGAGGGGAATTTGCCGTGTGGCAACTTACACGATAAAGTTTCTGTCAATGGTATTTCCGTATCCCAATGTGTGTCTCTTGATATGAATAACACCAATTTTTAGTGGTCACTTGGGGCTACTGTCTCGGGTAACTTAGAGGATAAAGTTGCTGTCATTGCTGTTTTAACATTCTATACACATACGGACAATGTCCAACTTTTATCCGTGTGGTTTTTTAAATGATTAAATGTTTTACCCCTCCTATTTGGTGTCCCCAGGGAAAATTTACAGGATATGACCCGGCAGCAATATTGATTATAGAATCTTAGCCATATATCTAAATAATCAGCCCATCAAACCTTTTGTGGTTTTTCACATGAATACATTCTCTGGGCGCCCGGTCTAGACGCTATAGTGCTGCAAACATCACAGGTTTGATTTCACGCAATTTTGTTTGCTTTATAATATATTGGTTTTTCCTCTTCAAAGCGATTGTGTAATAATAATTATTCTTCTATTGTATCTTGTGACCTTCAAGCTATATTTTTACTGGAAAACGATAGACCTACTTCAACTTATACGATGTTGTATTGTATTATTATTACTTCATACTGCATGTATACAGTAAGCCCCAGGAAAAACTAAATCATGCATTACAAACGTACGCGCTGCGCCGAGCTAAAGAGGTCATTAAACTGTATAATGTGTCGACATTGATATAGGCCAAATCAGGGAAGAGTTAATTAACCAAATAAATCTACTCCTATCAGATCGATCTGAGAGAATTAAAAAGATGCTAATATTACGTAACTCATACTTGAATGTTTAGAAATGACCCCATGTGATAAAAGTATAAACAAACTCGTTTGTTTTTATATTGTGTCCACACTGAGGTTTTATTCACTAGGTGATCATGTGTCCACACTGATGACCATATTTATGTCTACATAAGTAGTCATTATTTCTCCAACAAATGTTCAGTACAGCGTACGTATCGATGGGAGATTATCTGATATTGCAGTCTCCTGATGTAAATGCTGAACGTGAATTCACAACAAATCTGTATAATCACTATCATGTTTATGGTGTAGTTATTTCCATTTTTTACAAAGTCACAATTCTAATTTTCATCAGCATGGGGCATTTTATTGTCCATGATTGTCCATTATAATCGTCATTATCATCATATCACCATCATTCTTATTATAATCAGCAGCAGCAGCAGCAGCAATATTGCATCATCGATTCATCATCATCATTATCATCATCCTATCATCATCATCATCACTAACTTCATCCCCATCACTGGCAGACAATCCCCCACATCGTCCATCATCAATGCAATTGGTATATTTCTTTAATTGTTTATTACCATTAGAACTAAGGAGAAACCTTCGGGATCCAACGAAGCATTCCCTGAGGTGTCCCCTGATCGTATAGTGTAGTGTTAAAACATATGTTTTTTCTTGTGTATTACACGTGGGAATGTGCCTCCTCCTGAATAGGGTGTCCCAAAGGGGGAGTTCTACTTCATATTGTTAATACTTTAACTTCAGTGACATCAATAGCGTCTAAATGTTTCGAATCAATGGTGCAATGGTATCCTATCCAACAAAGAATCTACCAGTGTTGGAGCTCCTCAAGGATGTGTTATCTCTCCAATTTTGTTCTCTTTTTATTCTAGTAGTTTTAATATTTTAAGTAAAGATTGCAATATTGTAAAATACGCTGACGATACTGTAATTAGTGGTTTTCTTTGCGATAGTAAGCATAATGTAAATGAATTTGTTAATGAAGTTGGAAGATTTGTTAATTGGTGTGAAGATATGAACTTAATACTTAATATTACTAAAACCAAAGAGATGATAATAGATTTTCGTAAAACTGCAGTTGAACATAATGTAATAACTATTAAAGAAACCGAGGTTGAAAGAATAACCCAATACAAATACTTAGGTACTATAATTGACAACAAATTAAAATGGGAGTCAAACTCTCTCATGATTTCCAAGAAGGCATCTCAAAGGCTCTACTTTCTCAGAAAACTCAAGCAAATTAGAGTTGATAACACTATTTTAATTCTATTTTATCAAAGTATTATTCAAAGTATTTTATCTTTTAGCATTGGATGTTTTTATGGTAACTTTACTGAAAATGATAAGAAAAATATTGAGAGACCACGTAAAATTGCACAACGTATTATTAAAGCTGATCTTACGCCTTGTTCATTTATCTATGAAAAGAGTATTCTAAAAAAAGTAAACAATATTATGAAAGACCCCACTCATCCGTTACATTACTGTTATAACTTAAATAGATCAGGCATTAGGCTACGACCTCCAAGAGCAAATCTTTGTAGAACTAGAAAATCCTTCCTTGTAAATAGCATTCATATTTTTAATTCTAATGTAAGACGATAAATGCAATTTTTAATAGTTTTACATTTTTAACAGTATTTTTAACTTTTATCTTGTATTTTTAATCTGTTATAATACTAATAATATAATAATATAATCTGTTTTTAAATTGTTGCAATATTGTTGTTTTAATCTACCAAGCAAAGTGAATTTCCATTTTTATGGACAAATAAAATTTCTTGAATCTTGAATCTTGAATCTTTTATCAATGAACTAAACGAATTATCGATTGTTTTCAATTCAGAATAGGAGCAAATCGATGAGCCCTGGGAGGACAAAAAATGCGTCTTCTACATTAATCGTGAACAATCTATCGCCTAGGCGTGGACGTAGGAAAATAATATCTATGAAAGAAATTAATTTATCCCCATGAAGGCGACCTTCCCGCCGAACGCCCGGGACAAACCATGTAATGGACGACAAGAACAAACTTCGTCTGGACGGACATTACTGTGACGTCACTCTTATTGCAGACGGTAAACGACATCTCGCGCATAAGAATGTTTTAGTGGCGAAAAGTCCGTATTTTAAAGAGTTGTTTGAAGCCAAAGGTAACCAATACAAATCGGAATTTAGGTTGATTGGTGTCCGCAGCTCAGCATTGTCTGTTGTTCTTAGTGTTGTGTACACTTCCAGTCTGAATGCTTCCGATGTGAGCGAACTTGACGACTTGCGGGAAACGCTTCGAACTGCGTACACTTTAGGTATAGAAGTAGTTAATGTCAGGCCCGAAGCCAGAATGCATCAGAGGGGGGTTTTCTTGACACCAAGTATTTTTGCGAGCGCAGCGAGCAACTGTAGGCTGGGGCCAGGGGCCGCCAAGGGCCCCCGGTCGGGGTCCAGTGGGTGAAGGCCCCTGGAAGCTTTGGCTCTCAGAGCAATTTCGGTTTTTTAATAAGCTTACAGAGACATTTTTTACCTACTAAAATCTGAGTTATGCAGAGAAATTATATAGTACAGTATATTATGGAAGTTAGTAGTAGGCCTACTGATCATGAAATACAGCTTTATTGTTGCAACAAAGTATATTATAATTATTAGGCTCTTAAATAATTTCTTATCCTATAAACATAAAAACAAATAGTACCGTATATTTCGGTGTACAAGTCGCACCTGTGTATAAGACGCACCCATAACGGAGACTGAAATATTAGTATTTTTATGTAGTCGATGCATAAGACGCACTTATGTCTAGGCCGAAATTTAAACATTTTACAATCAAAACAATGGTATTTTAATAATAAAACAACGATATTTGAGACATATTTATTAGAATCAAATGATATAATTTTGTTTGATTGCCTTTATTTCATCGTAATCAGTCTCTACTTTAACTGAACGTTCAATGAAAAGGGAAATCCCCATATTGTTTCAGTTACGATGCACTGTGTGGGTAGGGCTAGCCTATGTCTATTTAAGTAACTTTAAGTTCATATTATTTAAATATAATACCTTCTTATTGTGCGTATGACCATTATAAAATCAATCCAAATGATGTTCAGTTTTTTGGGCTGATAATGAACCAGGAATATCATGTTGGGTAGGCCTATTTGAAAATCTTTCCTATTTCCATGCATGCATTACATAACAGCAATATGAGGAGAGGAGAGCACTAACCATGTGCTCCTTGCCTGGTGGCCAGCACTGTTGGCCATATATTCATTCATTCATCCAGGCAACATGCCCAAGAATGTTAAACAAATAGAAATCAAAATACACGCCCCTGGAAACGAAATAGACATGGTTATTATAATCAACAAGCAAGAAATGACAGTTACCAACACTTTAGTTATGGCTCAAAAGAGTCAAACTATATTATGTATGAACCATGCTGGAAATGTGGACTAAACAACCATCAAGCCTACGAATGCTACTATCAAGAACAGTTAACATGTAAATCATGTGGTCAATATGGTCATAAAGCAAGATATTGTGGTAATGTACATAATTATGATCATTATTATTACGAACGAAATAATTGACCAAAGAATCTAAGAAGTACATTAAAGTCACAGTCCGAAAAAGAGACTAACAATACTACTGAATGTTCCCAGGCCATAGATGATGTATTAATTAATGATAACCACTCATATGTAATAAATAAAAGGAATAATACAATAACAGATATAAACCAAATAGTAAAAAAAGATCCTCATATATTTGAGGAACTAAATCAAAAGGGTTTTATATTTGCACATTTAAATATACGTAGCCTAGACTTACATGTTGATGAATTGCAACGTATTCTATAACAACAATTTCAATGTTTTTGGCTTAAGCGAAACATTTCTAGATAATACATTTATTGATGAAGGTTTTCATGTTGACAATTATATATTACACAGACTAGATAGACGTAAAACTAAAAAAGGTGGAGGTGTATCACTCTATATAAACCTAAAAACCAACCACAAAATTAGGAATGATCTAATGTGTAATGAACTCGAACTCCTATCTATTGAAATAGTACGTGATAAATGTAAAAATCTAATTGTTCTATTGTGGTATAGACCTCCAAATACTACAGCAGTTCTTTTTGAATATTTACAAAATATATTTCAAAAGATTGAACTGGAAAACAAAGATATTATGATGATGGGAGATTTAAACTGTGACGTTATGTCTGACAATCCACATTGCTACACAAAGAAACTAATTGAATTAAGTGAAAATTTTAATCTAAAACAGATCATTGAAGAACCAACACGTATAGAAAAACATTCCTCTATATTAATAGATGTTATGTATTTCTCAAATGTTTCTAAAATATTAAAGTCTGGAGTTATCCACATCGGCTTAAGTGACCACTCAATGCCATTCGCTATAATAGGGAAAGGGGCGAAAAATAATAAAGATTCCAATAAAACAAATAAAATTATTAAACAGGATCATAATTATAAAATGACACGAAACTTTAAAAAATGTAATGAAGACAGTTTTTTAAACGATTTATTAATGGTAAATTGGAATGGTATTACCGCCAGTGGCGACGTAAGTCAGAGTGCCAAACTTCTCGAAACTACACTAACCAACATTTTAGATAAACATGCTCCTTGGAAAAAACACAGGGTACGTAAAAAAACAGCTCCTTGGCTCTCTGATGATGTATTTGAAAATATGAGAGAAAGAGATAAACTCAAAAGAGAATGTAAACATTCTAAAAATGAATCACTCTGGAAAAGGTACAGAAAGTATAGAAATATGTGCAATAAATTAATACGTAAAAGTAAAGCTAATTTTATTCAAGAAAGTATAAAAGAAAATAAAAACGATGTAAAAAAAACATGGGATACCATAAGATATATTATATCGTCAAAAAAGAAAACTCAAACTATTCAAACAATTTGCAATGATAATGGCGATGTCCTCTATAAAGCTAAGGACATCGCAAATGAAATTAATACATTTTTCTCAAATATATGTTCAAATCTTGCATCACAAATACATGAGCCGATAAATGATATAAATTATGATGAAATCGATGCTTTCACCGAAAATAATTTTGAATTCGAACACATCACATGTGAATTTGTATATAAATACTTAAGAAATCTTTCAAAAAACAAAGCCACTGGTCATGATAACTTACCACCGGGCATTCTAAAACTGTCTGCCCCGATTATATCCCCAACAATTACAAGAATCATAAATCACTCCTTCACAACATGTACATTCCAAAATACGTGGAAAATAGCAAAGGTCACGCCAATTTTTAAGAATGGTGAAAAAACTAACCCTAATAATTATCGTCCCATTTCCGTCCTACCTATACTTTCAAAAATAATTGAACGAGTCGTTTTTAATCAACTTTATGCTTTTTTGAATAATAATAATCTGTTATGTATAAATCAATCAGGTTTTCGACCATCATACTCAACATCTACTGCACTTACAAAAGTGACGGAAGACTGGTATAGTGCAATAGACGAGGGTAAGCTGGTCGGAATCTGTTTACTAGATTTTAAAAAGGCCTTTGATACGGTAAACCATAACATACTATTAAGCAAATTGAGACTTTATGGTTTAAGTAAATATGTTTTAAAATGGTTCGAGAGCTATCTGTCTGAGCTAAAGCAATTCACAAATGTAAATAATACATTGTCTGACTATACACACATCCAATGTGGAGTGCCTCAGGGGTCAATCGTGGGCCCACTTGCTTTCCTCTTATATATAAATGACCTATCGAAAGTTGCAAACAAATGTAAAATAAGTATGTATGCTGACGATACTATAATTTATTGTTCTTCAAAAAATGAAAATGAAATATACCAAAGTATAAATGAAGAACTTATACAAATCGACGATTGGCTAAAAAATAATAAATTGAGTCTAAATGTCTCTAAATCCGAGTTCATGTTGATCGGATCGACAAACCGATTGGCAACCACCAAAGAAAAAAATAGATCAGTTAATATATAGATAACGATGTAGTACCACGCGTTCGATATTGCAAACATCTCGGTATCATAATAGACGAACATTTATCATGGAAAAATCAGATTGAATACATTCGAGGTAAAGCTCTAAATGGATTGGGTATGCTTAGACGATGTAGCTATTATTTTCCACAAAACATATTAAAACATATTGCAAACTCTATTCTAATACCTTACTTGTAACATAATTTGGGAAATAGTAGTCAAACTCTAATGAAAAGAGTTCAAACTATCCAAAACAGAACAGCTCGAATCGTGTGTGGTCTAACAAGGGACACACCTAGTAGTGAAGCACTAAGACAAATTAATTGGTCACCTTTATTTTATCAAGATAGATATGAATGTTGTATGGTTATATATAAGGTTTTGACAGATAATGCCCCACCTTACCTAAATAATGTATTTACATTCAATGATATAAATTATAATCTAAGGCACAGTAATACACATCTATTCATCCCAAAGCCAAAAACCGATTTTAAAAAACGAAGTCTGTCTTATCGTGGAGCAATTATATGGAATAGTCTCAATGTTGATACCCTTCCAAATTCAGTTAAGTTGTTTAAAACGTATCTGAAAAATGCATTGTAAAACATAATGGTATGGTAATCTACGATGGTGTACATCCAACTTTTAAAATGGCTAAATACTATGTAAAATGTGTGTTTTATCACTATTATTTTAAGGTAAATGAAATCCAAAAGATTTATTATGTATTACAGTTGAATCCCCATAAATTATACACTTCGATAAGGGTTTCCGTTTACACGGGAAGTACCGGTATGGTGTACCCTAAATAGAGGTGTCAGATGAAGGGGATTCTGCTGCAATTTTGTTTCTTTTCAATTTCAATTTTTTTTGTTTCTGTTGTATTTATATGGTGTTGATTTTTTTTTGTGTAATACAGTATCACGAACTTGTGTAAAAACAATCAATATTGATTGAACGAGTTGTACTGCACATCAGTCTCGTGTTTAAATAAAGTTTATATATATATATACACTATGAGATTAGGGGAAGCTACTTAATCACAATAACAACAGACTCTTTTAGATATCGCTGGACATACGAACTATTGCCTACATGATTATACAATTATGTGATTGTTGACATAGAGATGTAATAAAAATAAACCACCGTGATCAAGGGAAATAGTTATTGTGTAATTAAAATGTGACACCACCGTAATTAATGGACTCTTCCATAGATGTGTTGCGCTGTGATGCTGCATGCTGCTAGAATACACACCCGCGAGTTCAGAGAGTATTACTAGGCCTGGGTAGAATATCTAATGCGTACTGTAATATTAATTAATACAGTCGAGGATGACAATTTACCTTAACTAAAAATTCAATAAACTTGTTACCACACTGTGGTTAGACAGGAGTGAGTAACTAGCTAGGCCTACATTGCAGAGTAGTACACTATTTTAAATTAATTTAAGTATTAGTAGGTAATTAAATTAATTAGGGTAATATTTAGAGGTCAAATTTTCGTGTCAAAAGTGCGTCTTATACACCGAAATATACGGTAGGCCTACGTACACATACCATTTTTATTCAAGTTTACACAGTGAAATTCTTTGGTTTAATGAAAAATATTTCCAGGAAAAAAATTAAAATCCCCAAAAAGATTGAACTGAACTGAACGTGATCTTGTGCGTTCCGAAAAGCCCGGCCGAAGCACGCGATTGGTGAGTCCATTTTTCTGTCATATTTATAACCATCATCTCTCAACAATCTCTCGATCTCACGCTCAGCAGTGACTTTGACATCGGACAATCTGTATATTCGATCGATTTGTTAATAGAAGAAAAATGACAAAAAAATCTGCTATAATTGATAATTAATTGCACGATTTTGGAAGTGGGGCCTTTGTTTTTCAAGGGGGTTCGCTGGTAAAAGGGGGGTTCGCGCAAAAGGGGGTTCGCACGAACCCCAAAAACCACCCTGGCTACGGGCATGAATGTCGTCTGCGGGAAGTTTATGATCGCGCGTTTGAAGTGTAGTGTAAGAATTGTGTAGATTATTTTTTGCTCACTAAAGAGTTCCACATGGACGATATTGAGTATATTGCCAAGAGTTTTGGTGAAGTCATTGATAGTAATCTCCATTTAAATCTGTCTTGCCAACAGATAATTCACTTTTTAAGTAGAGATGATCTATCGGCAAAGTCTGAGATTTCGATTTTTGAAGCTGTTATGGAATGGTTACGAAGCGATTGGCAAGACCGAAAAGACTACGCCCCTCTTATTATGACCCACATTCGTTTTCCGTTGATACATCCCAATGACATCGTAAACAAAGTCCAAGCTGAGGAAGCTTTAATGGACATACCAGAGTGTCGAACATTGATTACAGAGGCAATGTCATACCATTTGTTACCACACAATCAGCATTCCTTCCAAACTCTAACACGTGCAACAACGGACGTATTTGTTGTCTTAGGTGGTGAGGATATGCAAGGGTTAACCAGTGAACAAACATACGTATGTGATATTGAGACAAACGTCTGGAAACCGTTCACAGACATGCCAATTCGAAGACTCGATTTAGCTGTGGCCACCATGGATAATTTCTTGTACGTAGCTGGTGGCCAGTTCTCTGGTGATTCCTTAGGCATTGACAGCATTGGCACGGTTCACCAGTATAATCCACGGTTTGATACATGGCGTCAACTCTGTCCTATGAAAAAGAGACGCTCGCTTTTCTCTTTAGATGGAATGAATACGTATCTGTATGCAGTTGGTGGGAAGAATACTCAAGGAGGATTGGCAAGCGTTGAAAGGTATGACAGTGGCACGGACTCTTGGGAGTACGTCGCACCTCTGACGCTTCACACATTTGGGCATAGCAGCGCAGTTGTAGGCGGTAAACTTTTCATCACCGGCGGAGTCGTTGACGGTGGACATTTCAGCAATGCATTACAAGTTTACGATCCAAACCATGATAAATGGACGTTTAAAGCGCCAATGTCTTCGACAAGAGCCTTCCATGTCATGTGTTCCGTGGGTAAGAAAATATACGTCATAGGCGGCAACACGCGGGATAGTAAAAATCGACGAGTTGATTGTCGCGCTGTTGAATGTTACGATGCGAAAAATGAACAGTGGTCGACGTTAGCGCGTATGCCGATTGGGGTCAGTTTAGCAGGTGTGTGCGTTTATAGCAAATGCGTGTACGTTATTGGCGGATATACTGGCAAGTTTTCTGACAGACATTCTGAGGTTCAAATGTATGATATTGAAACCGACAAATGGAAAATTGTTTGTAATTTACCAGAGTGCGTAATCAGACACAGGTGTTGTATACTATCTGTACCACAATCACGCTTACTTTGATCTGATTAAATTCTCGAACATTTTACTATTACTGTACGGACCATATTATCAAGATTATTCTACTGTAATAACTACAATTTGCTTGCTTTTTAACCGGATTGCCTTATTTAGCAAGTCCCTTTTTGGGTGGTAATTGTACATGCTGTTTATTACATAACCTAATGCATTGAAACAAACTAAAATAACATGTTATTGCATGCCGTAAAAAATATAGTTACTGCAGTAACCTCAGTGGAATAATTCTGACATTGTCCCTAGTTATTGAAAGTTGAAAAGAAGAAACAAATTTTGCTCTGGCATTTTATACGTGTGTCATCTTTATTGATGAAAAAAAAAAAAAAAAAAAAAAAAAAAAAAAAAAAAAAAAAAAAAATCTCACAAATCCTGAACTAAATGATTAAGTTTACAGTACTATAGATAAGAGAGAATTAAGAGAAGAGGACAGTTTGATGGATATCTGTGGATATTTCCAGCTTTTTATATTATTTTTCTGGACTATACCTAGGCCTAGGCTAGGCATAGCCTCTGTGGCAACGGTGTCGACCCATGATATACACCAGGGAATAGAAGCCTCATACCCATTCTTCTCATTGCCCTTCTCTGGGCCTAGCCAGTTGACGTGCATGAATACTACGATGGATGTAGGATGTCGTTATTGTTACAAACATATTGAGAACACCCCGCTTATTTTATGTTCCAGCTGCCTCAATGAATATCATCAGCGTTGCCAGGGAGTGACAGATATTGACTTTAATGATATTATTTCATCAAGAAAAGAATGGATTTGTCTGAAATGTGTCCTTCCACATAATGCTTCGTTTTTTGATGGATCAGCTGGTACTTGCAGCAGTGAGTCTTCAAACAGTGTGGTTTCTCCCAGTACACAACAACTTACTGGACTGCTGTATAACGCCAGAAGTGTCTGCAATAAATTAACTGAGTTGCAGCTTGTTGTGGATACAGAAAAACCTCACATCCTTGCGATTACAGAAACGTGGCTCGGCAATGAAATCAATGATGCAGAAATAATTATAGAGAGTGGTTACCAGATATTCAGGAACGATCGAAATAGGCATGGTGGTGGAGTGATGCTGGTCATCAGTGATGCGTGTAAACCAACAACAACTGCGTTTAAACACAACAACCTGGAAATTGTATGGGCTGAGATTACATGTAAGCTTGGTAAGATCTTGATCGGATGCTTCTACCGCCCACCAAATGCACCTATGCTGTACACACAAAACTTTTTAAATGCCATGGAAGAAGTACTAGATAATAGTCATCACTACAAAGCCATCATTCTTTTAGGGGATTTTAATATTCGTCACCAAAGACAATATCTTGTAAATAACTTTGAACATCTTATTTTTGACTCCATGGAGTCGCTTGATTTTGTACAAATGGTTAATTTTCATACAAGAATAGCTAACAATACTGCTGAAGGCAACACCTTGGACTTAATTTTTAGCAATAGGCCTGAGTTGTTCAATATTGAACAAATCGAAGGCCTGGGTAAAAGTGATCATGTGGGTGTGAAATTTAATATGAATGTAAAGTTAACTGGTTTTCGAAAACTACCAAATAGATCAAAATTTCTGTACTCAAAACTTAACCCTAACCTATTACACGAAGAATTAGAATCTGCAGATTGGAATTCGTGTCTAGTTGTAGATGATGTTGATACATCCTGGAAAAATTTTAGGGATATGCTTTTGAAAGTGTTTAATAAGATCGTACCTAAAGGCAAAGGTAGTGTTAAAAAAAGACCTCCGTGGATATCACAAGAGGTTGTCAGGTTAAGTCGAAAAAAGAAAAGAGCCTATAAAAAGGCTAAATCTAAACCAGAAAATGTTAATCTATGGGACAGGTATAAGGTAATTAGAAATAATGTAAAATATATGTGTAAAAAGAGTTACTATGAATATGTAAAACAATTAGCAACAAACTCAAAAGACCAAAAACCTTTTTGGGCGTTCGTTAATGCTAAAAGACATAAATGTTTTCCAACAAGTTTTAAGTTTGATAACATCACAACAGATGATCCTAGTTTAATTGCTAATAAATTTAATACATTTTTTCATAGTAACTTTTCTAAACCTGTACCCAATAATAACCAGATGATAGCTTCATTGGTTGATCCTCCTCTTTCTGATCTGCTGATCAATGAAGCAGATGTTAAATGTCTGATTACTTCATTAGATGGGAATAAATCCCCAGGGCCTGACGGTATCTCCCCTAAAATGCTTAAACTGTCATCTTTCACAATCATTGGTGTTTTGACTGAGATATTTAAGATCTCAATTAAAACCGGTAAAGTCCCAGCTGACTGGAAAGTAGCCCATGTTGTACCAATACATAAATCAGGCCCTGGTGATAATGTTGTAAACTATCGCCCCATCTCCCTGACGTCAGTGGTCGGGAAAATGCTTGAGCGCTTTATTGGAAAGCACATGGTTTCTCATGCTGATAAACTTGGCCTTTTGCCTTCCACACAACATGGTTTCTGTAACAAAAGATCGTGTGTAACACAGCTTGCCACAATTTACCACCAATGGGCTAAATGTTTAGATGTAAACAAACCACCAAGAGTTGATGCTGTGTTTTTAGATTGGTCCAAGGCTTTTGACAAGGTTTGTCATTCACTTCTCATTAATAAGCTACAAAAATATGGCTTTGCCGGTAAGCTCATGAGCTGGTTACAATCTTTTCTGATTAACCGTAGCCAAGCAGTGTTATTCAAAGGTTCACTTTCTGATTGGAAAGATGTATTATCGGGGGTACCTCAAGGTTCCGTGTTGGGACCTATTCTTTTTAATTTGTATACATGTGAGCTCCCATCAGCAGTTAATTCAAACATTGCATTATATGCAGATGATACTGTGTTGTTCAGAGTAATAAATAATCAAGATGATTGTTTGAAGCTTCAAGACGATCTAACTGCCATAGCCCTATGGGGCAATGATAATTATATGTCTCTAAATAACAGTAAATGTAAGGTTATGTCGATCTCTAGATCGAAAGTAAAACAGTATTTTCATTATAAAATAGATAATAAAGTACTAGAAAGTGTAACAGAATACAAGTATCTTGGTGTTACCTTGTCTTCAGATTTGAAGTGGAATAAACACATCTCTCTGACTACTGGTAAATGCAATAAACTTGTAGGATTTATTAAGAGGTGTGTTAGAACCAATGATCAGACCGTTTTTCCTAAATTATTTAAGTCTATCATTAGGCCTGTAATTGAATACGCTTCACCTGTCTGGTTTCCATTTCTGCAAAGCACCATCAATCAGATTGAATCTGTTCAGAGACGCTTTACACGATCATGCTTCCCACGTTTTTTTCACATGGATTATGACATGCGGCCGTCATACGAACAAAGGTTACGGACTCTCAAATTACCCACGATTTATAATAGACTTAAATTCATCCGTGTTAAATTTGTTGTGAAGTGCCTCTGTACAGATTTCCTAATTGATGGTGCTTTGCTACCTAAACCTGTTGAACGTAGAAGTGAGAAACTTGTTTTCAGACATGAGAAGTCTCGTACTAATGCTTTTTTTTATTCTGTTTTTATTTCATTTCCACGGATGTGGGATGAGATTCCGGTATAAATCCGGTAAATAAAAAAAAATATAAATAAATAAATAAATAAATTCTATGTTACCGGGTTGTTAAATGTTTATCCTTGTTAATGTTATTTTGCCACCAGTGCTATCAGGAGAGTCTTTTATAGCGATATTTTTTGCTTTTTGACAATCCGCCAGGATAGTGTTCTGCGCTTTTTCTCTGCTTGTTGTTGTTCTTTGTAATTTTTGCTTTTTGTATTGTTTTTGCTTTATATTTTTTCTGGATAATAAATGAATATGAATATGAATATGAATATTGTGTTGTCAAAAACATTGTGGATTTTCAATTTTGATGTCTGTTTTTTTAAAGTTACAACTCCTATTAATACTACCAGCTCATTAAAACCAAAAATCTAAGTTTTGTAACTTATTTTGTTAATGCTTTTAAAGATATTGTCTCCAAAAACATGAAAAATGCAGATTAAAGGGCCATTTAACACAACACAAATAATAAGTTCACTTTATAAAAAGACAGAATAGACTTAACCAAAAACCATTACCATTTTACTTTTTCTTGCTTTAAATTACAGTTTTTCTGGTAAATAATTTCATTTTTTTCGATCCAAACTATTATGTGAAACTAAAATGGAATATTAAAAAAAAAACAATTTTTGAGGACAATATCTTTCATATTTTCTATTCGTAACCATCACAGTGACTTTTCATAGTTGACTTGAGTGAGCCCGGCCCTCTATATTTTGTTGTAAGTTTCATATTTTAGAGGGCGCACTCTTATTTTTACATTTTGCGTATTCGACTTCTTCGATTTGTTGACTATATTTAACTTGATATTTTTTTTAGTCTAGTGGTACAGTATGTAAAAAAAAATAGAACTCAACGAAAGTGCGTTGAGATTAGTTTGAAGTAAACAATTGTATAAAGAAGGCGAGAAAGAACGACCAGTGTTTTGCTTTTATCTTTTTTTTACTCGTTGGCCTCCTGTGAATAAATTTCTTTTTTAATTTGTACTTTCCGTTTTTTTTTATTCAGTTATCCGCATTCAGCGGATAACTCCTTGTAACTGTCCTGTTTCATCATCTTTTTTTTTTCTGTATTCTTCTTTCTTTCTGTCATTTTTGTGCAGAGCGTATCTCTAAAACTTTTAAACATAACATTTCATAACTTTGTCAACATGATTGTGTGCATTCACGTGAAGTTGTGCACCTGCTTTTGTGAATAACGTCAGAGTTATTTTTTACGCGCGCGGTGCGCACGTAGCGTTGAAAACAATTTTTTTTCGCGTGATTTATGTTTTCCAGCCTTTTCTAGTAATTTTACCAACTTTTGAACAATTTCGACCTAACATTACGTCATACGGGCACGTCGAATTGGATAATTTACGTTCTTTTTTGATGAAAAAGTTAAAAGATTCGTCAAAATGTGTCAAAATTATACCTTTTTTTAAACAGTCGTAGTAGTATTTTTATTATGTATTCTGAAATATGATGAGTTGTAGATATCGAATCATGCATCAATATGGCTAACCGGACATTCTGACGTCATCGTATGGTCATGCGAATATAAAATATAGGATTTTTGTATCTTTCGTCATAGCGCATCACATTTAATAGAGCGCATCTCCACTTATTCGTTTTCCATTTTAACCCAGATTTTTATATTATCTAGGCCAATCAAATATTTTTCGCATGAGTTAAAAATATTTTAAATTTTATGATGTCATCATGTCTAAAAATGAAAATAACGTGGGTCACTTATTTTCATCTTTACAGTAAATTTCAATCTGTTATAGTTCATCAGAAAAAACGTGATAATCATGATTAAAACGTTTTCTGAAAGCTATTGGATTGTAGATACGAATTCATGTAAACATTTTGCCAATCAGATGTTGTGACATCATGATATGGCCAGTTGGATATAAAAAGTCGTATTTTCATATTTTGCGTCATAGTTCATCACATTTAAAAGAGCGCGCATCTATATTTTACGTATTCAAATTTCTTATACACGGTAATATGTTGTTGCTGAGATAATTTCCTTCCGAAATTGCTATCTTAGTTTTTCATTTTGATACCGTCGCCATGTTAAAAATTGGAATAAATGGCGGGTCCCGTAATTTCACCTATTCTACACTGTATGTAATAATATGTATACAGATTTTACAGTTTATACTATATGACACAAAATTGACAGAATTCAGCACTAACAGCATATGATATTCTTCAGTTCAGGTCATAATGCCATAATCTTTTTCCGTGTGCAAAATTCCAACGTATGACGTGCGCGTGGCGTTTGTCGTGCGGATAACTAACTCGTCAAAGTGACGAGTTCAAATCTAGTATTTTATTTGTAACTGTTATACCGAGCTTTACGAACCTTTAAAATTAGACGGAAAATATTTTACAATTTTTATATATCGCTGTGTGACGTTGATTAGATTTGTGATAATGGTGTCTTGCAGTGTGTAGAATACACAAATATTGCGGCGGCGAATATTTCTTCTTTATACGTAGCAGCTGCACCACCAGGTGGCGTTTTTTTTTAAAGCAAGTACTTATGATACACTATGTGTGCCAACATTTTATTGACAAATATTAAGCCGAATTGCTGTCAAGAACCTAGACTAGACGAAACGTTAACATATGAAAAAGATTACGCATGCGTAAGGCAGGATGGCGCCATTTCCCGTACCTAAAGAGCCAACAATATCGGCTCCTAGTCCTGGTGGTGGAACAAGTCTCCTCGGATAAGGACTATAAACCGTAGGTCCAATGTAGGCCTACACAGTGTGTCCGTGTGGACTGAGTTCATTATTCGAGACGAGTAGGGGGTGAACTAGTTTATTCATTCATTCATTCAATCTTTTCGAAATCTCAGGTCCATAAAAAGTAAAATTATTAATTAAAAGATAAGCACTAATTATTACTAGGCCTACTCATCTCAGGATGGCATTTCACATGGAGGGCATCTTTGACTTGTACAAGACGTTGCCTATAATCGTTGGGACTAAACCTAATGACATGACAGTGCCTAAATGGATAAAATATAAAATAAAATAAAAGTATACCGTAGGCCTACATGTTAATATTATCATCAGCCTAATCATCATAACGTTACGTAACCTGTGGTGTAATATGTGTCGTCATCCACGCGTCTTCTTTTGCTCGGTGAAGCGTGGTTCCCACTGAGCGACGCAACGCAACATACGCAGCGTAAGAAAATGCCCTTCCAATCATTTTGTTTGCCCCCGCCTGCGTGAAATAAAAAGTGTGTAAAAACCTTTTCTTTAAAACCAGATGGTATTATTTTATAAAAACTGCACAAATGTTCACTAGATATGTTATGAAACTCTCTCAAAAGCTGTAAAAAATGTCCATTAAATTTGTCATCTCGTTTAGCATGCCTAATAAACATTTTTAATGAATTTGAAAATCTTCCAAAAAATGTTGTATTTCTGAAGTTGTTTTGGACATGTGATTAATCACCCGATTCTGCTACTGTCCACAGGTGCTATCTGTAAAACTATAGAAAGTTATACACGTTGATGTCTGCTATAAATGCTGTACTTTTAACACACGGTACATTGTCTGTTAAAAGTACGGGTGTCACGAAACCTAAGACCACGAAAGCTAAGACCCCCTAAGACCTAAGATCACGAAAGCTAAGACCCAAGACCTAAGATTACAAATTCGACCGCGCTAATTACAACAATACATTGATAGCATTGTAAGGGATTTGATGCTGCTTCTGGTTCTTCACACAGGTATTCTATAATCACATTAATTATTGTGAACATGCAAAAGACAGCGTATCAATTAAAAATTAATTGGGAGTATACATCGTACTTTAGGTATAATCTGGTTGATAATTTTGGCTACCCACAGGTGCTAATGGTAAACTTGAGACTTGAAAAATACTTATTGGGTGTGGGTATATTTTAAAAAGTTCGCCTATTATTAGACGCATTAAAACAAATTAAAAAATCAAATGGAGGACAAAGTAAAAAACATAGACAATATATCAAGCCACAAATAAATATTTTAAAAAATTACTGGATTTATACAATTTAAAAGACTACACTAGTATGGATATAGGCCTATTTAGACTCTCCGGAGATGATTCACCTGCAAAAATTGAACTAATAAATGAATGTAACAGAATAGTAAAAAGACCAAGAGAGGAAGAAAAAATAAACATGGAAACAACACAACAATTAAAAAGGAAATATAAATTATAATAGTGTAAGAGAAACACCATAGAACCATCCTGTCCGGCAGAGCGGAAGTAGAATAAAATAGGTAAAAGCGCCATGTCGCAAGACGAGAGGATGATAAAGATGACAGTTCACCTCTTGAGCCCCACAATTAAGTAGCCCAAAAGGCTTGTCCAATATACTTGGACAGACGTTGCGTTTACTAAATCGTAGAGCTATGCGTTCCATAGATCACAGTAGATTATTCCCAAACTTGAAATTACTTACAATTATTATTCGATATTGCACTTTTATGAAAACTGCATAAGTTCTGATGGTAAAGCTTAGTCCAATCTACATTAGCAAAACAACTCTTTGATTGCAAACTCCAGGATCATACTATGACTACAAGGTAAACATAGAAGGGCACTCAGAGAGCGAGAGCAAAACCTCCGCATGTAGGCATGAAAATGGAATCATGTGTTCCCATGCAGCTATGCAATTATGCTTTAAAATCTTATGAACATTTTGAGTAATCCTGCTAAGAAATATAGAAAGAAAAAACATTCCCGATTGACCTCATAACCTGTCGCGATTATTCTGGCGGAGGTAAAGACACAAACATCAGCAAATCAGTTTGTCAAGAAGGTACATACCCTACTTCTGCGAACTAGTTTTCTGCTACTTTGGAAAACTTTTCTTGTTAAATTCGGAGTTTACTGGTGTTTGCAAATACATATTTATATAGGCCTAAAGCATTAAAAACCTTTGATTATTATCTAATAATTCATAATAGCGTAAAACTATTTAATAATAGTCAGCATTTAATTTGACTATTGCAAGTATATTATTATATTATGTGAATGTGATGTACGGACCCATTGGACATGATGATGTCATATCACTACCATATGTCGGCATATCACTACGTATGGGCATATCACATTCTTTTTTTTGTCAAACTAGTTTGATAAGTGTAGACAGAGCTTTACATGAAATTAATAATCATATTGTCGACGATGCTAAATTGTTTTAAGTAGGCTACTCTACAGAGTAGATTTTTTTTTAATTGACAAAATCGTAATCTCCATTAAAAAATGTACAGTAGTCGATTTTGCACTTTTTGCACTTTTGAAATTTAAATTGTCCACTTTTTAACGTAGGCCTACATGATTGTAAACCAGGAAGAGATAGCCTAATTCCTCATGATTTTACAAATTATTACATTTATATTTCCTAAAGTCAAAAATAATCTCTTTGATCTTTTTGCCTATTTACAACAATATATATTTTTTATTTCATACTCATCCAACAGCGAGTAACCCGCCAATTACAGGATGGATAAACTATTTAATAATTTCACAAGACAAACATATACACAAGATGCTCTACATAAACAAAGACTTATTATTAAGTCTTTGGGAGTGGAGTTGTAATTTGTCATGAGAAAAAAACCCTGACATATGACAGGGCTTGAACCCAGGACCCTTAGATTGGTAGCCAAGCATCATAACCACCAAGCCACAGCTCCACTACAGGATGCAGTGTATATAACTTGTTATAGATCAAACTAATTATGCAACATAAACTTTTTTTTTATCTGCAATGCCAATCACATAGTAGTATATAAAAATGACAACAAAATCGGAAACAATAGAATAGAATATCGGTACAAAATGTAATACTGGCCTAAGTTGTTCCATCGCATCCTTTGATGAGTTCATTAGAAAATCTGTTTTAAAAATCGTGTGAACGCAAGTAGTAATTCTTTGATCATGGCCATTAATCGCCATGTTCTTAATGTGTGATGAAGAATGCACATACATTGTTGCATTGACTTTTTATATATACACATTTTTGTTTCTGTTCTATGAGCTCTTAGATTAAGATTTGTTGTTTCTCTTTTGCTATGAATATATTGTGTCACCATGGTATTCCGAAATAAAAAGATGAATGAATGAATTTCGTTGCAACTGTTACGATAAAATCAAACTGTTTTCCAGAACTTTATTTATCAATCACGGTAATATGTATAATATATTTTTTTCTCAAAGAAAACAAGAGAACATATCAGTATATAATATAAAATATCGGTTCATCATGTACTATTTGACCATTTTATTGATTACAATAATATAGGCGCCAAAAGACTAAACGGGTGCTTGACAATGGGTACCTATCATTAAATGTAGGCCTACACACAGACACCTCCAGAGTGAGACACGTCTCCTTCTGGGAAAAGGGGAAACCCCTTTACTCTCAGGACCCCTTGACGACGCTTGTGAACAATGTTTCGTCAAGCGCACATTAACGTGTTCACCACAGGAAAGGTAAATAACAAGGCCAACAGCCATAAGTCGCGTGCTAAAACGCATAGTGATACCGGACCGACAGACAGACCGACCGACCGACCGACATAGTGAACTATAGAGTCGCGTCCACGTGACTAAAAACACAGGAGAAACCCCGTTAGTTCACCGAAGGTCGTGATTGGTATAAAATAACAATCACGAACCACTTTTTAGAATTAAAATATATTTTAAGATTCTTAGGTATGTATGTTTGGTGATTCTTAGTATGTACTCAATTCTTTAATTTTAATTTTATAATGTTATAGAGAACATTCATTGTAGGCCTATTTTTGGTCCGTGAATATAGATTTTTACATAACGGTCTATGAAACTATTGCCTGTTCAACTTATTTATTAAAAATCGTGAGTATAAGTAAAATTGTTCATATTGGAACGTCTCTCTTTTTATTTGTCTAACTATTAGTTTCTTTAAGTTGTGTGTCTTTTCAATATGTGTTGGACATTCTTTTCCACATCTAACGTTTTGATTTTGAAGATGTGGCAAGATAAGGGCGTTATAGATTTATTTTATTTATTTATTTTTTTGTGTAGAGAAAATGTAACATAATTTTGTTTGCATCATATCATAACCGTCCCGAATTGTTATTTTGTCAACGGCGCTGGGTCCTGGTAGTACTGTATAACCAAGGTATGATGGAACATCACTGTGCACCGAACAGACTCGCTACATGGTTTGCCTTACCATAGTTATAACTAAGTATCGATGATAAAAATGTCGATGGATTGAATTGAATTGATTTATTTTATAGATATTATTGTGATCAACTCATTAGTATTTATTATAATAAACTACGTCATCTCTGAAACAGTACATCTCCATTCTACATATAGGCTCGCACGTGCATTAAAAGCGTATAAAGTAAACCTAACATGACTCACACAGAAATTGGTCATAATACAACTTTCAGTGACAGTTTTTACGAGACGCGTCTCAAACAGTTTAATTATTTGCATATTAACAAATTGTGACGAAGATTTCAGATGTTTAGAATTGAATTAATAGATAAGATAAACAAAAATAACTCAACAGGTATAAAACTGTTTCATTACGAGTCGCCAGATAAAGACATTACCATTCTCGTTAAAAGTCACTAGGCCTATATTTAATGAAATACCAAAACACAAATACATAACCATTAGCCAGTGCACCAATCTGTGAAATAAATACAATTAGCAGACAAATTTGTTTCATTTCCTTTATTCAGAAAAAAAGAAACTAAAAAAAAAAAAATCCTCAAAATAATGTAAATGGATACTTATCTACAATATGGTGTAATTCTACTCAGTTCATTATTACAAAATAATAAAATGTATAAAAAATGTATATACCTTAAGCCTGGTTCTCACTAGAAACAACGCAACGACGTAAGATAAGGAAATACTCTTTCAATTTTGCATCCCCTCTCCCCCACCTCTTACGAGAAATTGGATTAACTGCCGTGATGAACGTAAAGCAGCAGAAAATGTGTTATAACGTCTACGGTACCGTGCTTACGTCATCGGTTGCCACTTATGACACGAAATCTTATATAATTATTGCGTCAATACTTTGAATATGTCGTTTCATCTAGTTGGAACCAATCTTTCAAACTACTAATAGTTTACTCCTACACTACTGAAGTCAATAATTGACAGGTTAGTATTGACGGTTTATTTATTTTAAATACAAATACAGTACTAGTTTACTACTCTGAAGGTCCATTGTAAATTATTTATAGACAATAGTTTACTAATGGTATTTCAGATTAATATTGTAATCCATTACATAACCATATGTCAAACTAAGGTTTATTTATTTCAAATACCATTATACTATTACTTTAACTACTCTGAAAGTTCATTGTACATTATTTATAGACCAATAGAAATACTACTGGTATTTTTGATTAACATTGTAATCCATTACATAACCATATGTTAAACTAAGGTTTATTTATTTCAAATACAATTATAGTATACATTAACTACTCTGAAAGTTCATTGAAATGAAATACTACTGGTATTTCAGATTAATACAGGAATTCATTACTTAACATAAATGTTAAACTAATGGTTTATTTATTTAAAAAAATTAACTTTACTACTGAAAGTTCTTCTGTTCACATATTATTATTAGTCTAATACTATCAGTGTTCTAATCCAAGTAAACATCAAGAGTAAATACAAGAGGACTTCAATACTATTTGTGTACCATCACCACCTCTATGCAAATGAGTAAATTAATAGTAAATGCGATTATAATGCATTGAAAACAGTTCATTAATTTCTAACTAACACTTTGTACAATATTGAAACAAAAAATCATCAAATCACATTTGCAGTAGGCTCTACTTAAAAAACACCATTTGGTGACACTTTTCTTATTAAAAGAAAAAATTGTTTGTGAAATCCATTTTGCACACATTGAGATGACAGAACGTTTGAGCTGGAGAGGAATAATCAATTAACCCAGTAGATTACAGTCAATGTTATTTACATCTATCAGTGATACTGTGTGTCTTTATGCCAAAAAAGTTACTCCTCTATTTGAACAGTCTCTCTTTATTTCACTAATTACCCCATCTGATAAATAGCATTCATGCATGTTAAGCAACCTTAGTTTAGGTAACATATTTAATAAAGAACGCAGTAAAGTAACATCAATGTCACTAAGATTATTACAACTGATATTGAAGTGACCTAATTTCAACTTAACTCCATTATCAGAACACTCTCTACTCATAGCATTCAGTATAGTACCTGATAGATTACAATTATGCATTTCAAGTGTAAGCGCATCATCATCACCACCATAATCATCATCATCATCATAATCATCATCATCATTATCAATCATACTAAATAGATAACACAGTGATGTACCATCAATGTCACTAAGATTATTACCACTGATATTGAAGTGATATAATTGCAACTTAACTCCTTTATTAGAACATTCTCTACTCATAGCATTCATTACAGCACCTGATAGATTACAATCATGCATGTCAAGTGTACCCAGCCTAGTCATCATACTCAATAGATAACACAGTAATGCACCATCAATGTCACTAAGATTATTACCACTGATATTGAAGTGATCATTTAATGTCAACTTAGTTCCTTTATCAGAACACTCTCTACTCACAGCATTCATTACAGCACCTGATAGATTACAATCATGCATGTCAAGTGTACCCTGCAAAGGCATCATACTCAATAGATAACACAGTGATGTACCATCAATGTCACTAAGATTATTACCACTGATATTGAAGTGATTTAATCTCCACTTAACTCCATTATTAGAACACTCTCTACTCATAGCATTCATTACAGCACCTGATAGATTACAATCATGCATGTCAAGTGTAATATACAAAGTCATACTCAATAGATAACACAGTGATGTACCATCAATGTCACTAAGATCATTACCACTGATATTGACATCATGTAAACAAAACTTAACTCCTTTATCAGAACACTCTCTACTCATAGCATTCATTACAGCACCTGATAGATTACAATCATGCATGTCAAGTGTACGCGGCCTAATCATATTCAATAGATTACACAGTAATGCACCATCAATGTCACTAAGATTATTACCACTGATATTGATGTGATCTGATGTCCACTCAACTCCATTATAAGAACACTCTCTAATCATAGCATTCATTACAGCACCTGATAGATTACAATCATGAAAGTCAAATCTAAGGTTTATACACTGACCAAACGTTGAAATACATAGAATGTGTGTAAGAACCTTTCCTTTAGAATCAAATGATATTGTATTTAAAAAACTCCGAAAATTGTTAGTCAACGATATTTTATGAAATTCCCTCAGAATATTTATAAAATTTTTATCAACGTTTTCATCTTTGCTTACATGCTGAATGAACATTCTTAATGTATTTGAAATATCTTCCAAATGTTCTTTTATTTCTAAATTTGTATTCAATATGTGATTAAGCAATGTTTGTTCAACATTATCCATATGATGTTTTTTCACTAATGCTAAGTTATCATCAAAAGATCGATATGCTGCCAAATCATTTGTAATCCAATGATTTAAGAATGTTCCAGCATCAGCTCCAAGGAACCCAATGGCAAATTCTCTTGTTATTATGAAATACCAACTTCCTCGTATTTCTTTCCATTCCTTTTCATCTAATGGCGCAAGTAATGGGTTTTCCATAGATTCACTCTCACATAGTTTGTATAAATAAAATCCCACCAACGACTCAACTATCAATTTGTGTGGAGGCATATAATTCTCTTCAAAGCTAGACTTTGAAATTGGTGCATCTTTATAAACAAACCCAAGTTTCAGGGCAATATCAATCGTATTTTTGTCACCTGTAAGGCTTTTCTTGTTTATCGAAAGTTGATTTCTTTTTAAGTTACGATACATGCATTTTCCTAAACAAATCATAGCATTTACATACTCCTCTGGAGCATCATCAAATTTTGAAATCAAATGGTGTTGTTGTTGTTTTTTATTGAACTGATTTAAAATACTTCGAAATAGTTCTTTAAAAAGATCAGATTTATCGAGAGGAAGATTTTGGTTGTCCTCCCACATTATACAAATTGTGACAAGTAACATTGGATTTGTGGACATATCGCGTAATTCATGATGTTTTCTATATTCAATGTAGAGCTCATTAATTAGTGATTTTCCCAGGGCAGGTTTACCAAAATGCTTAAAATGCTTGTCAATATACTTTCTAATGTTTCTTTCCGTGAATCCTTTTACTCTTACGTGTACATTACACTCATTAATGAATGCACTTATGTTCTCTGTTCGCGAGGTCAGTATCACTACACTATTCTTTAATGTTTGCCCTCTGAATAGACAAATAAATTCTTCATTCTGAAATCGTAATTCATCGAATCCATCTAGCAACAATACAATGTTGCTATCATGTTTTAATATGAATTTTTTGATTACTTTGGAATCTTCTCCAAGATCAGTTTCCAGGTCAAATTCTTTCATATTAGTTTATCTACCATAAGATCAAAGATTCCCTTCCCTTCCTCTAAATCTCTTATATTTAACAGAAATACAATTTTACCTTCAAATACATCAAATGATTTATCTGTACCTGCATTGTATGCTATGTGCCTTAATAGTGTAGTTTTACCTATACCACCTTCACCGTCTATAAGGACTTTGCACGCATGTGTGGATTTGATGGTAGCTAACACATCTTTTAATGTTGTTGACTCACTCTTTTTTGTGTTTTTATTTCTCTTGAGTAGGTCCAACTCTGTGAATAGTTCAGAAATATCGACTTGGTAGGATTCATTCCATGTTGCTGGTGTAAACGTCTTGGCATTTTGCAGAAATGTCTGCTGTTTACTTAGTAGATATACTTTTATCTTTTCTGTTGGATAAAATGAAAGGTAAATAAAATAGGTGACACAACAAATGACATAATAAATGATGACGACGACGACAATGATGACGGAACACATTAATTGTGCTTACGCCATAAACATACACGCGTGTGTTTCTTACTGTATATTGAAATTAAAATTAATATTTTGCCTTGAGAACGAAAACAATAGTAAAATAAATCATGAAATAAAAGTTTTGTTTTCCTGAAGCTAAATTTATTGCAGTGGAAAGGTTATTAGTGTTTCTTTTTTTAAGAAGACGTGTAAAATACATTAATGGTCAGGAAATTATAATCAGTCTTGTACAAGTCACAATAAAAATAACTTTTTTCTCAAAATGCGAGATTTGATATCCTTAACTATAAAATCCAAATGTATCCGAAAAAAAGGTTCCTGTTTTAGGATACTGTATACTGCAACAAATTATAAAAACTCTCTGGCATTTGTTGACAGGTATCACAATTTAAGGTCTATGTCATCTGAATATGTACAGATAAGGGTTTACGAAACACAAGGCCATTCTGTGGTTCATTTTAAGGCCAACCTGTGGTTCGAGGGCGCTAGACATGTCGGTCAGCTGTGGTTCCAGGGCGCTAGACATAACTTTTCTTCAGCTTTTTTCACATAATTTTATTTTACCTGAAACATTAAAAGTTATAACACTTTACCTACTAATTTTTCCAAAATATTTTGGTATGAATAAATGTGCGAATGATAATTAATGTCTGTGAAGTACCTAGCTTTACGAACGTTATAACACTTTACCTACTTAATTCAATTCAATTCAATTCAATTCAAGGAACATTTATTCACGTCCAAAAGACAAAAGTAACAAAAACAAAATGGCAAGTGATAAAACAAGAAAATGGACGAAGGCAAATCCCAAAAAGATTACAATCTTGTGACGGGATTGCCTTTACAAAATATTTAAATTAAGAGAAGAAAAAAAAAAAAAAAAAAAAATAAAGAAAATAAATTAAACAATAAAGAAATACAAAATATATATAAAACCAGTAGATAAAAGTTGGAATAAAAAATAAAAAAAGAACAGAAAAAAGTACAGCTGCATGGCATATAGCGAATAAGATAGCAAGTCACGGAACATGGAAACAACGACCATATCAAACAGATCGATCAGTAATGAGACAAAAGGTAATTTTTTATGTTATTATTGAATGAATAGCGGTTAGCAGCACAGGAAATTCAGGGGGGTAAATTGTTAAACAATAGAGGTCCAGCATATCTAATGCTATGTTGAAAATAATTGGTGTTATGGTTAGGGATATATATGTTATTTCTTGTTCTAGTATAATATTTATGAACGGTATTATTAGGAGCGAAAAGGTCGTTTAGATGGCAAGGGAGAAGTGAGTGAGTGGCCAAAAAAACAAAGACACCTTGCTGGGATAGGTTAATGTCCGAGAGTTTGAGAAGATTGAGTTTGGAGAATAAGTGGGAGGAATGTGACAGTGGATGAGCGCCAGATATAGTCCTGATAGCTTTTTTTTGTAGGATAGAGAGTTTAATGATGTTTGAAGGGTAAGTGTTGGCCCAGACAATGTTACCATAGCTCAAATAAGGAAGGATGAGTGTGCAATAAAGGGTCCTGAGAATATTAGTTGGGAGGAAGGAAGAAAGCCTAGAAATGATCCCAAGGTTCTTAGACACTTTGTTCTCAATTTCTTGGATATGGGGTTTCCATGAGAGAGAGTTGTCGATGATAATGCCAAGAAATTTATTATACTTAACAGAGGGGATTTCTTGATTATCAATAACGACTTTAAGTGGGGACACATCAATACCTCTAGTCAACTGCGGGGTTCCGAATAGGATGTAACTACATTTATTATGATTGAGGGAGAGTTTGTTGGCAATAAAGTACTGGGACAAGGGGATAACGTTGGTATTAAAAGTGTCAAAAAGAGTTTAGATATTTTTGTTGGCATGAAAAACTGTAGTGTCATCAGCATATAGAAAACAATTTAGCAGGTTTGAGGTTCGGTGGATATCATTAATGTAAAAGGTGAACAGAAGCGGGCCAAGTAAGGAGCCCTGGGGAACGCCACAGGTGATAGGGCAAAAATTAGAAATAGAGTTAAAATATTTAGTACATTGGGAGCGGTTAGTGAGATAGCTTTTGAAAACGTTTAAGGCGGGTCCTCGGATTCCATAGTGAGACAATTTAAAAAGAAGAATATTATGATCAATGGTGTCGAAAGCCTTGGAAAGGTCGATGAAAAGTCCGATTCCAAATTGACGATTTTCGAATGCATGAATAATTTTGTTAGTGAGGTCGATCAAAGCCATGGAGGTGTTATGTCCTTTTCTAAAGCCATATTGTCTCTTGAAGAGGATGTTATGTTTGCTGATAAATGAAAATGTTCTATCATAGATAATTCTTTCCAAGGCTTTCGAAAAGATTGACAGGATGGAGATAGGACGATAGTTAGAAATGTTGGATTTGGGGCCAGATTTGTAAACAGGGGTAACGCGCGCCAGCTTCAACCTGTTCGGAAAAACACCTTTGCAGAGGACAAGATTAAAAATGTGACACAAGGGAAGGGAGATAAGGTTGATAACATGTTTAATGGCTTTAGTATGGAAATCATCAGTACCAGGAGCTTTATTGTTATCGAAGGAGGAGATAATTCTTATGATATCCTCTTCTAGGACGGTGGTTAAGAACATTGATTTCGGATTTGGTTGAGGAAGAAATTCTTTGAAAGAAACATTGCTGGGAGGGATTTTGTTAGCAAGGGAGGGATTTTGTTAGCAAGGGAGGGTCCGATTTCGACAAAAAAATCATTAAATGCTTTAGAAATAATGACGGGGTCTTTAGTTGGTACTCCGTTACAGTTGACAGGGGTATTGCTTTTGTGTTGGTTTCGGTTTTTATGGTTCAATAAAGAGTTAATTGATTTCCAGGTTGCCTTAATATCATTTTTTTGCTTGGTGAAAATATCATGAAAGTGGATTCTTTTGGCAATTTTGATAGTGGAGTTAAGTTTATTACGATATCGTTTATATTTGATTTCATTGGCAGGAGAAGGGCGGTGAAGAAATTTTGCATAGAGTTTATGTTTATACTTTATTGATTTTAGCAGTCCATTTGACATCCAAGATTTAATTTTTTTGTTCTTGTTTGTATTGTTCCTTTTCAGTAACGGGAAGTGTTGGTCATAAAGGGCTTTAAGTGTGTTATCAAAGAGGTCATAAGCAAAGTCAGGATCATTAGAATTAAGGATATCAAACCAAGTTTGATTAGAGACATCATGGTAAAAGTTGTTAAGAGACGTATTGTTAATCTGTCTGAGAGATGGGATCTCTTCATTGTTTGAGCTAGTGGCAAAACTATCAGAGAGGTTTGAAATATTAAAAACAGGGAGATGATCAGAGATATCACTATATAGCAGACCACTTATATGAGAACAATCAAATTGATTTGTAATAATATTATCTAATAATGAGGCTGTGGAATTTGTTATTCTGGATGGTCTGTCGATAAGTGGAAGATAGTGATTGCTAAACAGTGTGTTAATGAATTTTATTTTCTTTTGTTAAATTGGAAAGGTCAATGTCAGGTTCAATTAAAAATTGATTTGGGTCAGAGGAGGGGGGTCTATATACAGTACCCACAATAATGTTTTTGTGATGAGGCCGTTTAATTTCAATAAAGATGGATTCGCAGTTGGAAGAGTGTGGGTGTAGGTCACTTCTAATGGAGAATTGTAGAGAATCAAGGATATACATGGCGACTCCTCCACCGTCTTTATGGGTTCTGTGGTTAGAGACAAAATTATAATTTGGGAGTTGGACCAAAGGATTATCGTACTTGAGCCAAGTTTCACTTACTCCAATAATATCGAAAGGCAGATTAATGGATGATAGGAGTTGTTTAATTTCATCAATGTGCTTGAGGATGCTTCTAGAGTTGAAATGAATAGTGGAGAAGCAATCAGAAAGTGAGTCAACAGGAAATTCATTAGGATCATAATATTGAGAGGGACTGTGGTTGCTGTTGGTGAAAAAATTAGAGTCGGGATCAATGTTAGATGTAGAATTACCAAGGTTCCTGTTAATGTTACGGTTGTCTGAATAGCTGGGCAAGGGGAAGAAGTTTATGTTTGATAATCGGTCGTGGTACGATGTTCCGTCATCTGCGTTAAGGTTGTACATCAAGTAAAAATGAAAATATAAAAAGAGAAATCTGTTCAGTGAATTTAAAAGGACATAAGACAAAATGAACCCTGTTTGTCCTCCGACATTATACCGATCATGAGCGAATCAGTAGGCATATGCCTAATATTTTTGTTTATTTTCTCCCCCTTTGTTAAAGAAGTATGTACTCAATATCATTTCTTTAGTTTTATTTTTAACAGAGTATTTGGGATTTTAATGTATTGGTTTTATAGAGCGTGTTCCAAATATTTGCTCCGTGAATGAATATGGATCTATGACTTATTGCAAGTCTGGAGAATGGTATGCACATTTTCGTTGAATTTCTAAGAGTTATTTTGCGCGTTCACTTTTTTTACTTTGATCAAGGATTTCGCACAAGGGAGGGGGTAATTGTCGAAGATCACATTGAGTCATGAAACATATTGCTTGTAACTTATTTAAATCAACATTGTGAGTAGGTTAAATTATTTAAATAAGGGACGTGATCTAGATGAGTTCGTTATTATTCTAACTATTAATTTTTGTAATGTAGTTTCTCAATATGTGTTGGATATTCATTTCCCCATACAATTAGTTAACAGACAAGTTTAAAGTTATACCAGTTAAAAATGTCTTACATGATTGTTTAGAATTGTATAAGTATAGTCAACAAGATCCCATGAATAAATACTAGGTTAATATTTGTTTTTTACCTTCTGGTTGACGTTTGGAAGCAGATACTACACATTTGTCATCATCACCCTCCCTATTTCCTTAAAAAATAAAATAAAACCTTTATCATAATATTTGTAAATGTTTACACAATTGACAAATAATTAATATAGATGGTTTGAAAATTGAAAAGAAGATTGAATAAATTGTTAGAGATAGAGTATACGATGTTATGATTATGTGTAGATATGTGATTTGTTCTTTTTATTCAAATGATGTTATGTATTTAATAAATTTGATATATCAATTAATTAAATTATCGTACATTGCATAGGCATATTATGCGATAAATATTATTTAATAAATTTTTTTGATATATTATTATTATTATAATATTAATAAAAAGATATTTGTTAGTATAAATTTAAAAATATAGATATAAAGAAGAAAAGCAAAGAGATTATGGAGCGGCTGTACCAGAATATACAACACTAAGTATTGTAAAGTTAATATATTACAAATTTAGGCGATCTTGTCAAAGGTCTAAACTTTCCATTATTTAAAAGTCGAAGATAGCCAGGTCTCGGGGCCATTCTATTGTCACCACAGATTGATATCTTCATTAGTACTTCTATGAATGGATGATTAGGTGGGAACACGAACGCTAGTTGATCATACCCAGTACCGTTTTGATCATACGATTAATCGGGAAACCACCTCACGACGTTGTAGTTCGTAATTCAAGTCAAGTCAAGGTTTGAAAATTAAAATTAAATAATTATAGTTTTCTATGCACCACTGCGGGCTCGTTAATTTCTAAGATGTACAATTTTGTCGAAGAACATTGTAAAATACATCTTCTTTTTTTTCTTATAAACGTTGAAATGGATATTTGCTAAAAAAATCAAAATGTTTTAACATTCATATAAATATCGGTTCACCTTTACCTTCTGGTCGTCTGTTAGAACCTGATGCTTTACTATCGTCATATTCATCTTTCCTACGTTCTATAAAAAATGTTTAAAAACAAATTATAATATAACACATACGAGTAAATCTGCTTTTAAAATACAACTTAAAAACAATATATCTATTTTCCAAATTAATGTAAAAAACTGTTAGTTGTGATGGTTTGAGGATTATAATTTATAAAGTAAAAACAAAATAAATATCACATGTTGTATACCTTCGTGACTTCCACTGCGTTGAGGTACATTACTATGATGCACAATTTGTCGAAGATCATCAAATACATCTTTCTTGTCTTGTTGTTTCGATAAACATTGGCCAGTTTCCAATTTGAATGTTACATCCCAAATGTTGGTGTCTTCGTACATTGCCAGATTATAATGAGAGATAACCCTCTTTAACGCATCTGGTCCAACATTTCGCAAATCTTTAAACATTTGTTTTCTTTCTGATGATATTTTTTCTTCACCGGTATTTTCAATATTATTGTCTCTAATATACTGGACTACACAATCTTCAGCTTTCTTTAATTGACATAATTTGGAAATATCTAATAATAGGTTAACATTATTAGGTGCGATAACGCCAGTGTCTTCGAGATGATTAAATAGATCATTTCCAATGGCATTTGGTTCTGTAAGGTCTCCGATAGGTATGTGGTCGAATAAGATAAACTTCAACCAACGCAACCTATTACCGCAAAAGAATGTGCTGAGATCAGACTTCAATTTAGTGAACTCTGGATTAGTTTCAGACGCTGCCATTTAAGCACTTTCTGGTTCCTGCAAAATAGAGTGAGTTTTTTAAATAACATTACATAAGTCATTTTTATCTTCATTATTTAGTTTAAAATTGCCGAGTCCACCCACTTTTCAAAAGGAAAGATAAGTGTGACGTCACCAACTATAGACCAATCAGCATTTTAAGTGTTTTGTCAAAAGTTCTTGAAAGAGCAGTTTATGTTCAAATCGAAAAGTACCTTAAAGATAATAACATAATGTTCGAATTTCAGTCAGGATTTATAAAACATTTTTCTACCGACTCTTGTTTAATCCATATTAATGATTATATTAGAAATCAAATGTCAATTGGCAATTAAATTGGCGTTGTATCTTTAGATTTATTTGCAAAAAGCATTTGACACAGTTGACCATGGTATATTGATCGAAAAACTAAAGGCAATTGGGATTGGACCAATAGATTGGTTCAAATCATATCTTAAGAATAGGCAACAATTAGTATATACAAATAAGGTAGAATCTAAGCCACTTGGAATTTCTCATGGTGTGCCTCAAGGAAGTATATTGGGGCCTCTATTATTTCTATGCTATGTTAACGATATGAAAATAAGTGTAAATTGTAAGTTGATTTTATACGCTGACGACAGCGTTCTTTTAGTATCTGGAAAGAACCCATGTGTAATAGCCTCAAGACTAAGTTCTTCAGAATTGTCAGCCTGTGTAATAAATGGCTAATTGACAACAAGTTATCCCTCCATATGGGAAAAACTGAGGCCATGTTATTTGGAACCAAACATAAAATGAAAATGGTCAGGGATTTTAAAGTATACTGTGATGAAATCCTTATAAAGACAGTGTCAACAATCAAATATTTAGGTGTAACACTTGATGAAAATCTCTCAGGTGAACAAATATTAATCCAAAGTATAAAATGTATAAATGGTATAGATAACAGCATAAGTATTATTGGAAAGTTTGGAGAGGTTTCTGGATTAAAATTAAATAAGAATAAAACAAATGCTTTTTGGCTTGGCAGTTTAAGAGACTGCAAGGACACACATGGTAACATTTCTTGGACATCCACACCAATTCGGATATTAGGTATCTATGTTGGACATGATAAGGAATATTGTTATCAAAAGAACTGGAAAGAAAAAATAGACGCATTAGAAAATACCCTAAAAACATGGGAGAAAAGACACCTCACTTTTTTTGGAAGAATTACTATTGTAAAAACATTAGCGCTCTCAAAAATTATATACAATTCCTGCATTTTGCTAGTACCAGAAAAAATAATAAAAGAGGTGGATAAATTAATTTTTAAATTCATTTGGGAAACTAAGAAAGAGAAAATAAAAAGAAAAACCATGTGTGCCAATTACAGTCAAGGTGGTCTAAAAATGGTAGAATTCAGATCTCAGGTAATATCTTTCCAAGTTAAATGGTACAGGAGACTGTATGAAAACGATGATGCCAAATGGAAATATTTACCTACATTTTATATAGAAAAGATAGGCCCAAAATCATTAACCTCAAATTTATCAAAAGTTCCGTGTAATATATCCGTACCACCATTTTACCTCTCAGTTATTAAGTCTATAGCAGTAGCTAATGCTTGTAATAATAGATTAAATAAGAAACCAATAAGCTATGATGACATTATTAATCAATCATTATGGGGTAATGAGTTTATATGTATTAAAAAGAAGCCGTTATATAACTGTAACTGGATTAGTTCAGGGTTTTTAAAAATATATGATGTAATAAGTAATAATGTGTTTAAGCCTGCGATAGAGATAAAAAGAAGGTTAAGATGTACACAAAATTGGATCAGTGAATATTCATGTATATTGAAAGCCATTCCAAAAGAATGGAAATGTATTTTAAAATCAACACATGACATTAATGTAAATGATATACCTATTACAAACAATAAGGTCTTAAATATGACGTCTAGACAATTATATAGATTCATAATAGATGCTCAATATATTACACCTACGGCACAGGTTAAGTGGGAATCCATATTTGGTAATATGCCATGGACAAAAATATGGGTTAAAAAAGTTTCTGGTCTTAAAGAAAAAAAACTGGCACATTTTAATTTTAAATTGTTGCACAGAATATTGCCAACAAATGAAAGATTACATAGGTGGAGACTTGTAAATTCCCCATGTTGTGACACTTGCAATGTTATTGAGAATGATAAACATATGTTAGTAGAGTGCATAACAGTAAAATGTTTATGGAGAGAGATAAACGAAATAATTAGAGCAGTAAGCATACATATTCCTGTTTTTTCTTTCAAAAGACTTTTATTTGAAACTGACAATAATTACGTAAATAAATTATACACTTTAGGAGCATTTTGTATTTATAAAGTAAAGATATTAAGTTTATTGGAAAAAGAAAAAAAAATCAATCTCCTACAAATGTTTAAATCTGAAAAAAAGATAAGAAATATGTAAATCTGCAGGTATACTGTATATGCTCAACCAGATTAAGGAAGAAAATATGTAAATGAGATACCATGAATGATGAATCTATTATGTTTTTTTTTTTTTTTTTTTTTTTTTTTTTTTTTTTTGCTACTATACTGTATGTTTTGTAAACATGTATACCTTGATGATTTGAAAACAAAAAGACAAAATGTGAAAAGCTTTTTATAGATTGATGATAAAAAAAAAATGATGAAGGATAAGAAGGTTTAGGTTTAATTGGGGAAGTGTCTTCATCAAAGCTTTCATATTATAGGTATATACCGTATGTAATTTGCACATTCTTACTGCATGTGGAATTTTGAAATGATAAAATGGTTAAAAAGAAAAAAAAGAATGTCTAATTTTTTTAATGGATCATTAAACACAAATGTTGTTAAATGATAATGTATGTATAAAAAAATAATAGAATAAATAATAAGTAAAAAAAAATAATTGAATGAACCCACATAGGAAAAAAAAAAAGTTAAATGAAACTTTGATGGGTTATACTGTAGATGCAAAAAAGGATAATCTGTTGGAAATAAATTTTGTAAACATTTAAAGATCAAAAAAATCAATGTTAAAGGATGAGGAAAATATAATGTTAACAGTAAAAAGTTAGTAAGTAATTAGTATAACAGAGAATATGCATTGTTTAAATGAAAATATGTTTGCATAGATAAATCCAAAGAAAAATAAAATGGGACAAACCCATGGGATGGATTTATTAAACATAAACGTATTATAATTGTATGAAATATATATGCATGTAGATGAAAAAAACAAACAAAAACAACTATGTAAGAAAAAATAAGCTTTGTTAATGAAAATGTGTTATAGATAATATGTATAAAAAGAGGAAACTATGTAATCAATGTGGTTAAATGATAATGTATGTATAAACAAAATAATATATGGAAATAGTTTTTTTTTTTTTTAAAGAAAATAAGTAAAAAAAAAAAAAAAGTGGAATGAATCCACATAAGAGAAGAAAGTAAAAAAGTTAAATGAAAATTTAAGAAGTTATAGATGCAAAAAAGGATCTGCTGGTTTTGTAAACATTAAAGAACAAAAATATTAATATTAATGTTAAAGGATGAGAACAATATTATGTTAACAGTAAGCATGTAGTAAGTAATGAGTATAACAGAGAATATGCATTGTTAAATGAAAATGTGGTAGATGAAAAAATCAAAAACAACTATGTAAGAAAAAAAAAAGCTTGTTAATGAAAATGTGTTACAGATAATATGTTTAATCAATGTGATAATATGTAAACAAATGAATAAATAAGTATATGTATACAGATGATTAAACAAACATTGTAAATATAATGATATGTATAGTGTATAGTGAAAAATATATGTAAAGAGAACAGTGGTTTGGAAATAAAAGTGGGATGAACCCACATAAGATAAAAAAAAAAATGTATAAATGGTAGACTTAAATTTCTCTATAGACAAGCATCTTTTCCTAGAGAAAAACGAACGAAAAATTCTTTGCTATGCCCTCATTCAAAACCACTTTGACTATGCGTGTTCATCGTGGTACACTGCAGCACCAAAAACACTAAAAAATAAACTGCAGATTATGAAAAACAAAATGGTGAGATTTATTCTTAATGAAGGTCCTCGATTTCATGTAGGACAAAAGAACTAGATAGCTTAGGGCTATTGTGTGTTGAGGATAGGGTGACTCAAATAAAATTAAACACTGTGCACAAAATGCAGTATAAAAATGTAGCATCTTATCTTGGTAATAATTTTATAAAGGCTGGGAACCAACATGCACATGGTACCCGACAAAGTTATTTTAATTTGGTTCCACCAATCTCTTTTAAGGTTATAGATGGCACATTTTATGCTTCAGCAATTAAAGAATGGAACAAATTACCAAGTACGATGAAAAGTACTGAGAGTGTAAATGTATTTAGAAATTTAGTTAAAAACAATCTCGCATCGAAACGGCATATCATCTAAACTTATTTTTAACTTTTTAAAACTTTTTTTACCTCAAGGACTCCAATGGAAATAAACCTGAGTTATTGGTTTTCTTGGACGATCCTGATCGAAATCACTTTTTCTCACCCTTTTTATCTCTTTTAAGATTTTTTAATGGTTTTTAAATATTTTAAACTTTGTTTTTATACGGTTTTAGATGTTTTAAAATATTTTTATCATTGTTTTATATGTTGTTTTTATACTGTTTTATTCATGAACCTTTTTTACTTGTTTTTATGAGATTTTGATCAAATAAATGAATGAATGAATGAATGAATAGTTTGAATTTAATTAAAAATAAAAACAAATTTATCAAAATTATTTGTAGCTATTTTAATTTAATATGCCAATTCAATATAGACAGGTTCCATTTCTCAAAAAACGGCCTAGAAAACGAATCAAGAAGCATTTTTGGGTAGAAGCTGGGATCCACTTGATTTAGGATATTTCGACCTCGCTGATTACGAATATGGCGGATCCCAAGCGAAATTCGGCCATCTAAGCCCTTAATTTGCATAATTAAAATGGCGGCCATTTTTTATAATTACCCTATATCTCGAGAACCACTAGTCACAGATAATTAATTTTGGTCTCAAAATGTTTTAAATATATGTTTTTATATTCACTTTAATGACACATTTTCTCAAAAAATGGATGCAAGTCTTATTTCTGACATTTTGACCTTTGACCTTTATTTATCGTATCTCAGTAACCAATAATCGGAGAGACACGAAATAGGGCTCAAATTGTTCAGAAACTATACATTCATATTTATTATAATGAAATGTTTTTACAAAAAATGGCCGATTCTACAACTATTGACCTTTGAACTATTAGTCAAATATAATAATATAATAATAATATAACTTTGAAAATTGTGCTCTTATGAATTTTTTTTTCTTTTTAAATTGTTTAAAACATGTGTGTTTCTATCCAGTCTTAATGGCACATTGTGTACAAGAATGGCCGATAGTATGGTTATTGACCTTTAAACTACAGCATAGGCCTACTGTATACTAAATATAATATAATTGCATAACTATGAAATTATTTATACACAATAATAATTAGTAAAATTATAAAATTCACTGCCATCAAATATGATGGAGTATGATTATAGATTTTTAAAAATGTGAACATGTCAGCTACATTAGGAAATTACCTGCCATCAATATGATGGATTATGATTATACTAGATTTAAAAAAGAATTTGAACACGTAAGCTACATTTGAAAATTACCTGCCATCAATATGATGGATTATGATTATAGATTTAAAAAAGAATTTGAACACATCAGCTACATTTGGAAATTTGGAAATTACCTGCCATCAATATGATGGATTATGATTGTATAGTACCTGCCATCAATATGATGGATTATGTTTATAGATTTAAAAAAGAATTTGAACACGTAAGCTACATTTGAAAATTACCTGCCATCAATATGATGGATTATGATTGTATAGATTTAAAAGAAAATGTGAACACGTAAGCTACATTTGGAATGAACATGTTAAGGGCATCAGTTTAAGATCATTCATGCAAAGGTTTCCGTCATCTTTAGCGTTGTTACAGCGGCATAAAACTGTACATGGTAGTTTTGACTTCTTGCGCCTACATCTATTGGTTATGCATCGCGTGTCTTGCATCCACAATAAATCAAATCTAACGAAGCAGTAGGAATAGCTTCATTTTTCAGAAGCACTGGTTGAAGTTTACCATTAGATAGCTCCCAACCAAAATCTGTTGGTGATGGCAAATGCTGGATTGGCGATACAGCTTTTTTCCATACGAGTGCTTGGAAGTGTGCTCTTTTTATATGTTGGTGCACTGCCTGTTGGAGGTAATGCCTCTGTTTTTTTTTTTTTTAAAGCCTAACTTCATTGGTACTTTTAACTTGACCAACACCGTAAACGTAGCAAATGAATCTTTCCGATTTCATAATAACTTGGTCACTGATTTCTCCCAGGTCTTTAATTAGTTCATGATTTTTTTTTAATACTTCCCATGCCGATGCCTTTGAGTGACCACTTTAGATATGAACAGGGAAGAGTTAAATTACTGTATGTATGTATTAATGTAATTTAACTCTTCCCTGGATATGAGGTAGTATCGCATCCACTAATAGTGTGGAATGGAATCAGTGCTTTTACATAACCCTCGGGCAAGGCTTGAAAAATGTCTTTTATAGATACTTTCTTTTTTTTGGATGTTCCTGTCATCATCCATTTGGATACCATGCTTTGGTAGTGAGACACTAGAATCACTAGTACGTCTGTATCCCTAGAAGCAACTACAACTGTGTCGTATCGGACATTGGCAGCATGACAAGTCTCGTGTCCGATTCTTCATGATCTGCGACCAGAGACAACGTATTCGTGTAGACTTTTGATGATTTAACAACTGATTCTTTCATAAATCCACCAGCTGTGACAATTTCTTTGTCTATAGGAGCTTGACGAATCAACTCCTTTGATAGAAATCGTGCCAGATCTGCTTTATTATCTTGTAATGCCAAAAAGTTTGACCAGCAATTTGGCAGCGGTATTTCACCACTTTCTATAATTCGACGAATTGGTCTCTGTGTTTTGGTTCATCTTTGTCTAGTGGTGTCCTTTATCGACAGTTTTAAGTTAGGCATGCCATGTTAAAAAAAACAAAAAATCAGAGGCATTACCTCCAACAAGCGATGCAGTGCACAAGCATATAAAAAGAGCACACTTCCAAGCACTCGTATTGAAAAAAGCTGTATCGCCAATCCAGCATTTGCCATCCACCAACAGATTTTGGTTGGGAGCTATCTAATGGTAAACTTCAATCAGTGCTTTAGTCGAGTCAAACTGTTTCATTACCCCAAAAAAATTGCAAAAAAATGTTTTTTGATGAATTACAATAAAAAATGGTCTCAAAAAACATATATCAAAAGTTTACCAAAATCGGACTACCGCAAAGGTTCAAAATTTGACGTTAAAAAAGATGGCAGCCAATTTTTGAAAATCGGTAACCGCTTGAAGTAGACAGCTGTATTTGGTGTCAAATTGTTCAAAATATATATGTTTATATTTACACTTTTTGAACATTTTGTTGAAACATGACCGGAAATTCCATTTTGTGACCTTTGACATATATGGCATGATGTTTATATATCTACGTAACTGCAAACCATAGAGTCTTGATATTGGTGTCAAAATGTTCAGAACATACATATTTATCTTTACTCTTTTTAAACATTTTGTTGAAACATGACCAGAAATTCCATTTTGTGACCTTTGACCCATATATGGCATAAAAAAATGTTCATATCTACGTAACTAAAAATCATAGAACCTTGATATATAAATAATTTCATAGTTATGCAATATTATATTTAGTATACAGTAGGCCTATGCTGTAGTTTAAAGGTCAATAACCATACTATCGGCCATTCTTGTACAAAATGTGCCATTAGACTGGATAGAAACACACATGTTTTAAACAATTTAAAAAGAAAAAAAAAATCATAAGAGCACAATTTTCAAAGTTATATTATTATTATATTATTATATTTGACTAATAGTTCAAAGGTCAATAGTTGTAGAATCGGCCATTTTTTGTAAAAACATTTCATTATAATAAATATGAATGTATAGTTTCTGAACAATTTGAGCCCTATTTCGTGTCTCTCCGATTATTGGTTACTGAGATACGATAAATAAAGGTCAAAGGTCAAAATGTCAGAAATAAGACTTGCATCCATTTTTTGAGAAAATGTGTCATTAAAGTGAATATAAAAACATATATTTAAAACATTTTGAGACCAAAATTAATTATCTGTGACTAGTGGTTCTCGAGATATAGGGTAATTATAAAAAATGGCCGCCATTTTTAATTATGCAAATTAAGGGCTTAGATGGCCGAATTTCGCTTGGGATCCGCCATATTCGTAATCAGCGAGGTCGAAATATCCTAAATCAAGTGGATCCCAGCTTCTACCCAAAAATGCTTCTTACACCATATTTCAGAGGAAATAGAACTTGTCTAATATTCTAATATTGAATTGGAATAATAATTTCCCCCATTTTATTTTCCCAATCATTGATTGAAAAATCAAAATGCTAATTTATCTGTATGTCCTGCCATTCATACTTAAAAGTAAGAAATTATATCTGTTACTAATACTAGTTAGTGATAGACGAATGAACCAAAAACTAATATTGCATGAAACAAAATTCACTGTTACAAGGAAGGCAAAATGAATAATTATGAATCTGGGGAAGAAAATAGAAAATGGAGATGGCATCCTTCTGTATTAGGGGCATTAAAAGCTTGTCAAGAACGTATTCATTGTGGCTGTAAAACATGTGTAATAAGTGGAAATTGTAAATGTTGAATCGGTGAATTTAGTTGCACTGCTTTTATTATAAAATGAACGATTTTCGTGCTAAGAACCCCTACCACACAACAATGATAGTAATACAATAAAAGAAATATAAAATAAAGATGTGGACTGACTTAATTTCTAAGCCTATGTTGGTAACAACATGGAGGTATAAAATAATTATTTTATACCTCCATGGTAACAATAGTTCAGTTTACCAAAGTTGTTTGTTTTTCCAGTTAAAGAAGATTGACCAGGCATGGTAGGGCTGCAGGATTGTTTAACGTAGAAGTGCTAATATAGTCTATTTTATATAACACCTAAATAAATTCCTGTCATGTGATTGGACCATTGTGGGTTACATGGCGTGCAATAGTCACTATTAAACGATCGTTTAATAGTACTTTTTAAACATTTTTGTGTACGGATGAAAAAAAAAATCTAGTCAAATTACTGTGAAATACTACAGCGCCGCCTGTTGTCTTGCCTCAGTTTTGTTTGTAAACACTAGCAGCAGCAGATTTTTGTGTACGATTTGGAGAGATATATAATTAGGTGATCATTTAGAATAAAATGATTACCTATTGTTATTGTATGAAATCTTTATTCTTTCTGTACAATATTTTGTGTAACAATTATCTCAAAAAGTTAAATGTCAATGATTACCAAAATTTCACAATGTCTTTCAAATACTGTAACTTAGTCCTAATAAGCTTTTCAGTGTGATCATTCATCCGTGACGTCATTTATACGCCATTTTGTGAAATCACATTATCAATCATATTTCCATAACTCATTATCACATATTAATAAAATTCACTACACGTAAACTTCAGGTCAAGGGTAAAAATATTAGCAAATAAAAACGCACGCGCACGTAGGGTCATACGCGTAAAATCGCGCGTTAAAAATTTAAAAAGCTCAAAATTATGTTTTGATCAATTTAGAGCATGAATTAGGCCATTTGCGTGTTTTAAAAAATTACTGCGCAAAAACTCGTTTTTGTGCGTGCGTACACAGAAAGTGTAAAAAAATACAATTTTTTTGTACAAACTGCATTCTACTCATCTTCCTTGGTACATCCACCAAGTTTGAGTCCATTTCGACTTAAAATAGTGCTATACGAGCACGTTAAAAATGACAAAATGCGCACATTAATTGTACAAAAGTGCTAAAAATGGTATATTCCTTGTATACGGCCGATTACAGATCTTTAAATGATGAGCTTTGCCCCGTTGTTAAATTCGCTGATGACACTAGTACTATTGGTCTCATAGTTTCAAACAATGATGAAAATTATCGTAGCGAAATACAAAGATTTGTTAAATTTTGTGCCGATAATTATCTCCAAATAAATGCATCAAAAACAAAGGAGATGATCATTGATTTTAGGACTAAACATAAATTTAATTTTCAACCAATCACTATCAAAGGTAAAGAAATTGAAATTGTTGACCAGTACAAGTATCTAGGAATTGTTTTCAATGATAAACTGAGTTGGGGAGACCATATAGACTTCATCAGCAAAAAATTAAATCCCAGAATGTATTGTATGAGAACTTTATATAAATTTAACTCCTGTGATTTGATGTTACTTTCGTTCTATAGATCCGTTATATGTAGTGTTTGGACGTATTGCCTCTCCTGTTGGAGGGAATAAAGGACGCCTTGAAACTTTCATCCGTCGGGCTGGTAAAATGATTGGTCTGGAACTGCCTTCCTTTACCGAAGTGCACCTAGAACACCTCCAGAAAGATTTCGAACGCATTTAGTCGGATGCCTCTCATCCTCTCTACAAAGTGATCATAGACCAACTTAATCCAAGTGGTAGATTGAGGCTCCTCAGTGTGAAAACAAATCGATTTGCTAAATCCTTTATTCCCTCCGGTATCATCTAGTACAACAGGAAGTCAAGAAGATAATTTTATCTTGTAATTTTTTAGATGTTTTTATATGAATGGTTTTATGCTATATTTGTTTTTATTGTGTTTTCTTTGTTATTATGACGAGCAATGAATTTCCTTTTTGAGGATCAATAAAAGTTATCTTATCTTATCTTAAAAAATAAGGCATTTCTGAAATGAAAATAATTCTTCAGAATGCACAGTGACCCCCAATTTTTTAAACTTATTATGGAAGCCAATGAGTTGCTATATAAATGTATACACATTAGACGTACAAAATGGTATGACGTCACCATTTGGTCACATGAATTTTTAAAATAGGGGTTTTCCCCCTTTTGTCATAGACCACCATATTCAACAGAGCGCAACTCGCTTATCTGTGATCGATTTTCTTTTAATTTTTAATACATTCTACCTCAACCAATTATGTTACTAATGAGTTGCCAATACTTTCTTTTGGATGACTTCATCACGTCTTAAAATTTAAATAACGGGGTTACGTAATTTTACCTACGGTACAACGTATATTTGAATACCATACAGCTCTTCTGAATTAATTAATTATTATTAAATTATTATTATAATTAATTAAATTTTTTTTGATAATGTCATCAGTGCCAAAAACTTAGAACATGATGTGTGTCCGTAATTTCACCAATGCTACACTGTACAAGATATACAGTATACTGTACATAATGGCCTATATTAATAGGCACAACTCAGCACTAAAGGCGTATAAGAGGATGGCATACATCAACATTTTCCGATTGTACGTGCATGTTTAAAAAATATTAATGTCAATAAAATGATAAAAATGATCACCTATAATTCGTCAAAGTGACGAATTAAATTCTAGTTATGTACTACAGGTATTAACTAATTTCATTCAAAAAGGCATTTAAATTAACTTATTTAGATCGTTTTTAGGATTTGATAAAATAATGGGAACATTTCTACAAGACGTGGAATCGTTGGAAAAAACATAATTAGCCTAGATGAGTTTCAGTTGCCTGTCAAAGTTTGGTATTATTGCTGTCTTTCATCCTAGGCCTAGCTAGAGGCCTAGCACTAGTAGTACTAGGCCGCCGCCTAGGCGGCGCTAATGCAGTTTCGTACCCACCCCTTAAAATTACTCAAAATGGTTTCAATACTTCATCTAACCTACTCACGAGTTGTCTACAACATTCTGCAAGCATAAAATGGTAAAATATCGATAATTTGTTATTTATAACTATATTTATTCAATTAATAATTGAGCACCCTTCAGAAACCCATCGCCAGCTTGCTTCGCGAAAATCATCGCTAGGCCTCCTGGCCTGCCGATAAAAGTACGGAGGCCTCTTAGGGCATCGATCTATAGAGGACGCTGTGACACATGCGTGATATGGATGGGCCTGTTATGGTCGCTTGACATGGAACAGCGCAGCAGTTTCTTGTTGTTAGACATGAACCGTACGAGAATCGGGTGAAATCGGAGAAAATGATGAATTATGAAATGAATTGTATAGCATTGTCAAACCTATTAAAAGTCAACTACGGATTTAGTTGTATGAATAATAACACAAACAAGTATATAGCCATCCATTAACAACATTTACATTTGGAATTAAACTGTAAAGTAAAGTATGATTATCGTTGGATAATATATTATAAATCCAGATTATAGAATTGAGGCGTAAATATTTCCAACAATGAACTTGTTCTTAAAGATATTTTCCTGTTACCGGAAATGTTGTCTACTAGATCGCTTCGCTAGCGTACCATCGAGGTCGTGCCCAGATGGATCTCGAATACACAGTAATTTCAGCGTAAAAAACTGGCGATTTTAAATGTACGTACGTCAGGACTATAATACATTGTCGTTTACAGAAACGAATAAATAGACACGATGATTTATACAAAGAGAAACCAAATTTTTGATTTTTAGACTCATTTTAAAGAAACCCAATTTGTGTTCTGTAAACATTAAGTTTGAGGGAATGTACAACCATTTTAAAATACATTCTTTATCCATTCAGCTACGAAATATTTTGTTAATGTTTTATAGGCCTATAAATAATATACCACTAAATACAGTAAAACATTTGCGATTTAATACTTTGTTAAAACTGTCACTGTCATAGTCGATTGAAATAGTAAAGTAGCCTACATGTGAAGATACACCACTATGACGTTTATTTTTGTTGTATTTATCAATTAATACAAATGTTGAGAAGTAACTGTCAGGGCCTGTTTCTGCTACAACTGCTCAAAATACGGTATAAAAATACGGTATAAAATACGGTATTTTTTATACCGTATTCAGTACCCCGTTTCTTGGGTGGTCGTGTTAAAATTCATCCTTTTTACCCAAAATTGCCATTCATTTATTTGGTCAATAATTAAAAGTCGCAATAAAAGAAGTTTTACGCCTCACTTTTAACAGCCTAGCCCTAGTGATAGAGATGTTGTGAGAGTTTACTTGCTTTGGAGACAAGTCTATTCCGTACTCCTGCTTTATATTTTTAGAAATGTCTTTATAAATGTGGTTGTCCCTTTTATTACCTTTTAGTTGGCCGGACATTTTAGCTTCCCCTCTCCGCACATATTTATATTGTAAATATAGCAGAAACAGGGCCTCATTAATATAGTTTATTTGTATATATTATGTGTTTATAAGCTAACAGTGGGGCCTCCCACACTCACAGTAATAAAGTTTATCTGTATATACAGTATGTTTATATTATATAACAGTATCAACACTCACAGTAAGAAATTTGCGATTCAAATGGCGATCAAAAGTACAGTGGTTAATAGGTATACAGTATTGTATAGTAGTATTGCAATACTATATCTTAAGGCATTGTGCCCATACATTTACCTACTTCCTCCATGTTAAACCTACATGGTTAAACCAAATAATGTGTTCCATTCATCGCAAATCAATAAATTTGTATAAACGTATATTAAATCAATCAAAATAGTATTTTTTAAAGAAAATCGGCTGTCTTCAACCTTGTGATGCTGTACTTGAGCTCTTCAGGTGGTTAAAATCAGTACCGAAAGTACGAACCAACTTTATATACCATCGAGTAAACATTCTAGAAATTACGCGCGATTTACCGATTTTTGCCCTTACGTAAATTTATATTTAGATTAACAATGTCCTCCAGTGTACTACCATTACAGTAACTCTTCCCTGGTACTACAATGGGTACTGACATTATTGACGCATTCTCGAGGGTAATCCATTATTTAACATTCGCTCAAAAAAGATAGGTAGGCCTATCTGAAGCAAGATGCAAGAAGACATATTACATTCTGTCTTTAATGCATTACACTCATTGTCTCGTACTCCAGATAGGATATCATATAATATTGTTTTAATGTTGTATTTAGTACGTTTAAATATTGGTGTCGAGTTGTATTCTATGTTATACCATTGCTCACATACAGGTGTCGAGTTGTATTCTATGTTATACCATTGCTCACATACAGGTTTCGAGTTGTATTTTATGTTATACCATTGCTCACATACAGGTGTCGAGTTGTATTCTATGTTATACCATTACTCACATACAGGTGTCGAGTTGTATTCTATGTCATACCATTGCTAACATACAGGTGTCGAGTTGTATTTTATGTCATACCATTGCTCACATACAGGTGTCGAGTTGTATTCTATGTCATACCATTGCTCACATACAGGTGTCGAGTTGTATTTTATGTCATACCATTGCTCACATACAGGTGTCGAGTTGTATTTTATGTCATACCATTGCTCACATACAGGTGTCGAGTTGTATTCTATGTCATACCATTGCTCACATACAGGTGTCGAGTTGTATTCTATGTTATACCATTGCTCACATACAGGTGTCGAGTTGTATTCTATGTTATACCATTGCTCACATACAGGTGTCAAGTTGTATTTTATGTCATACCATTGCTCACATACAGGTGTCGAGTTGTATTCTATGTCATACCATTGCTCACATACAGGTGTCGAGTTGTATTCTATGTCATACCATTGTTCACATACAGGTGTCAAGTTGTATTCTATGTCATACCATTGCTCACATACAGGTGTCGAGTTGTATTCTATGTCATACCATTGCTCACATACAGGTGTCGAGTTGTATTCTATGTCATACCATTGCTCACATACAGGTGTCGAGTTGTATTCTATGTCATACCATTGTTCACATACAGGTTTCGAGTTGTATTTTATGTCATACCATTGCTCACATACAGGTGTCAAGTTGTATTCTATGTCATACCATTGCTCACATACAGGTGTCGAGTTGTATTCTATGTCATACCATTGTTCACATACAGGTGTGGAGTTGTATTCTATGTCATACCATTGTTCACATACAGGTGTGGAGTTGTATTCTATGTTATACCATTGCTCACATACAGGTGTGGAGTTGTATTCTATGTTATACCATTGCTCACATACAGGTGTCAAGTTGTATTTTATGTCATACCATTGCTCACATACAGGTGTCGAGTTGTATTCTATGTCATACCATTGTTCACATACAGGTGTCGAGTTGTATTCTATGTTATACCATTGCTCACATACAGGTGTCGAGTTGTATTTTATGTTATACCATTGCTCACATACAGGTGTCAAGTTGTATTCTATGTTATACCATTGCTCACATACAGGTGTCGAGTTGTATTCTATGTCATACAATTGCTCACATACAGGTGTCGAGTTGTATTCTATGTCATACAATTGCTCACATATAGGTGTGGAGTTGTATTCTATGTTATACCATTGCTCACATACAGGTGTCGAGTTGTATTTTATGTTATACCATTGCTCACATACAGGTGTCGAGTTATATTCTATGTTATACCATTGTTCACATACAGGTGTCAAGTTGTATTTTATGTCATACCATTGCTCACATACAGGTGTAAAGTTGTATTCTATGTCATACCATTGCTCACATACAGGTGTCGAGTTGTATTCTATGTCATACCATTGCTCACATACAGGTGTCGAGTTGTAATTTATGTCATACCATTGCTCACATACAGGTGTCGAGTTGTATTCTATGTCATACCATTGTTCACATACAGGTGTGGAGTTGTATTCTATGTTATACCATTGCTCACATCCAGGTGTCGAGTTGTATTCTATGTTATACCATTGCTCACATACAGGTGTCGAGTTGTATTCTATGTTATACCATTGCTCACATACAGGTGTCGAGTTGTATTCTATGTTATACCATTGCTCACATACAAGTTTCGAGTTGTATTCTATGTCATACCATTGTTCACATACAGGTGTCGAGTTGTAATTTATGTCATACAATTGCTCACATACAGGTGTCGAGTTGTATTCTATGTTATACCATTGCTCATATACAGGTGTCGAGTTGTATTTTATGTTATACCATTGTTCACATACAGGTGTCGAGTTGTATTCTATGTTATACCATTGCTCACATACAGGTGTCGAGTTGTATTTTATGTTATACCATTGCTCACATACAGGTGTCGAGTTGTATTCTATGTTATACCATTGCTCACATACAGGTGTCGAGTTGTATTCTATGTTATACCATTGCTCATATACAGGTGTCGAGTTGTATTCTATGTCATACCATTGTTCACATACAGGTGTCAAGTTGTATTTTATGTCATACCATTGCTCACATACAGGTGTAGAGTTGTATTCTATGTCATACCATTGCTCACATACAGGTGTTGAGTTGTATTCTATGTCATACCATTGCTCACATACAGGTGTCGAGTTGTATTCTATGTTATACCATTGTTCACATACAGGTGTCGAGTTGTATTCTATGTCATACCATTGTTCACATACAGGTGTCGAGTTGTATTTTGTGTCATACCATTGCTCACATACAGGTGTCCAGTTGTATTCTATGTTATACTATTGTTCACAAACAGGTGTCAAGTTGTATTTTATGTCATACCATTGCTCACATACAGGTGTCGAGTTGTATTCTATGTTATACCATTGCTCACATACAGGTGTCGAGTTGTATTCTATGTTATACCATTGCTCACATACAGGTGTCGAGTTGTATTCTATGTTATACCATTGCTCACATATAGGTGTGGAGTTGTATTCTATGTTATACCATTGCTCACATACAGGTGTGGAGTTGTATTCTATGTTATATCATTGCTCACATACAGGTGTCGAGTTGTATTCTATGTTATACCATTGCTCACATACAGGTGTCGAGTTGTATTCTATGTTATACCATTGCTCACATACAGGTGTCAAGTTGTATTCTATGTCGTACATGCAATTGTAATTTACTAACACTTGTTCATGTTATAGCGATTCAAGATTCCAGAAATTGTTCAACTTAAAATGGAATTTCATTTTGCTTGGTTTAATAAAAGACAATAAAACTACAAAAGAAAATTACATCAGATAGCGAAAACTCTATATAGATCAAAGTTAAAATACTATTAATAGGCCAATGTCAAAACACTGGTAAAGATATTTGTAGATTGCAAAAACACCATAAGCAAATGTGAAATACTGTTAAACGATTAAAAATAGTTGACATTTAAAAAAAAATAAAAATTTTCAGTATAAATTTATCGTCGAACTATCTATATATTAATGTTAAAGAGTCGCTATCCAATCGTGTTTAATACTCGTGGCGCTATAATATCTTTGGTCGTGTCCTAGCCGAAACATCACGCATGTCATCTATTTGAAGGTAATATTTGCATGATAATGAGGGGTTTCACCCAACATGTTACCGACGTTTTATTGATAAAAAAACGAATTGTTTCTGCTGTAAAAAGATGTGAAAGTAAAACATTTATGCCGACACCTAGGCTTAGTGCTAGTAGTAGTAGTGAAAATAATAACGATGAAGGCATGTATCCAACCATGGTGCAAGTAACAAAAACGAAAAAACCACGATGATCATCGGCACTGCCAGCTAAATTGTTTATTAATTAAGAAGGAGGAGCTTAATACTTTTAACTTAAAAGTTCTTAGCATTGTAGGCCTTCTTTGATGTTAATTAACCAATTAATTAGTATTTCCTGTCACCCATTGGTGTTTGTTGTTTTTGTATAATTCGATATCTTGATCTTGAAAATGGTTCCATGATGGTTCCGAAACGTTGTCGATCTTCTTGTTTTTTGTCATTAAATTTCATTGTAAAGTTATATAGTAAGCGTCTATTAATTTGTTAGTTATAATATTGCAATTTTAATTTTCTTTTTTAGATTGAATAAATCAATGAAATCGGTGTATGAATCATCTTATACAGTTTTCAAGCAAACAGTCATTCAGGAGCGCCTCATACAAAATAAAGAAATGTTAAGGATGCCGGAATTGGTACAATTGTTTATAAAGATTGCTGAACATCATGAAGGTATTTAAACAATAAATTACAGGTACATGTACAAAAGTAATACATACTCTGAATAAAACATAATAAAAACAAACACATATTTTAATGAACATTCTACTTTTATTCAAATAATTCTGTCCTAGTTTGCTAATATTATTTTTATTATTATGTTGATGTCCATGAAAATTAATATTAACACCAATAAATTCCTATTTTAGAGCTGATAACCTTAAAAAACGATTGAGAAAGACTTTCCGCAGTTGTGCTTCCAAAAGTCTTATCGTAAAACCCAAGGTGAAATGGTAATTACAGAAGAAGAACTTTCAACTGTAAATGTATTAGATCTTATGAGGTCATCTGATGAGGAGTTTTGAACTGGTGATAGCTCTGATGATCCAATGGGAACTGAAAACACCATTCAAGCGATGCATCTTGATGTAAGTCTGGAGAAAGTTAGAACTGTTTTCAATGCAGGTACAATTGTACACAATGCAATAAAATGAGTTGTAGGCCTACAACATCTCAAGATATAAATCTGAATGAAGCGATAGAGGTGATTCCATTCCACTTTTACAATTTAATAGCATGGTGCATTGGCGCTACAGTTGAACCAAACACAGTAAATTATGTTGATGTAAGCCCTGAGAACCATGTTAAAATTGTATCAATTTGCCAGGACATTGTTAACTTAACATCGAAAAGAAAAAAAACAAACTTCATAGTCTTTTGGATAATAGGTAAATTATACAGTAGTATAAGAAACAGGACAAAGAGAGTGTATGTAAATTGTAATGTAAATAAAGTAACGTCCGTGTTGAGTTACATTGTATTATATGTTGCAATATTTAAAAAGATCAATTAACTGTAATAATAATAAAGCAGTTAAAATTAACTGTAATAGGTCTAATAATAAAGCAGTTGCTTTTCCTCGTATACCCGTATAGACTGTCGCCAAGCAGCCCGTATCCATGAAAACTTAATACCTGTACAGTAAAAGTTCTGTAGCAAAATTGTAATTGAGGGCGTCATCAAATTGTATGGAAAAGCCAATGCAAACAACATGTAAAAATAACAATAGTGTTGTCCTAAAAGATGGTTTCTACTATACTGTATTCCTTCTTATACGCACAATATCCTCCCGTTATCACCTTCTCTCTTTTCATACCATAGCCGATCGACCATTAACTCAATTTTACGGGAAACGCTCATTTATGCGGGCGGTAGTCTTGGAATAGTCTACCTGTGGAAATAAAACATTCTAACACAACCACCCTTATTTCAACAGCTTTTAAAAACTCATCTTTTCAACAAATATGTTTACCCTCGATAAAGCATTTTCAATCAGTTGAGATCCTTATATATCTTGTGGTTTGTCACTTTCATTGTTTTTTAATTCCTCTTTTTATTTTATTTATTTCATGGATTATTCTGTTTTGAATTCTGTTGTAGAATATAATATTAACTACATTTAATAAAAATATAGTAAATACGTCATTATTGAGAGGCTGTAGCTAATTAGACTACGAAAATCCATCGAGATCAATGGCCATTTTTGAAATGTAGAGAAGTCTTATGCGTTGCTGATGTCAAAGTTCAATAATCCAAGAACAAACAAATTAAAATAGTTACTCAATTATTTAGTGAAGCATCCATTCAGTGAATTTAGTGACTGCGGAAGATTCTAAATCTCTTCCGCCAGAACGCCTCTTTAGTTTGCGCATGCGCATTTAATTCCTATAAGTAAACTATCTTAAACGTTGAGGGCACTTTTGGAACGTGGTTCCTCCAAGGTCACTGTTTTTTTTTTCTCAATTATGCATTTAAATAGTTAATTAATATTCATTCAGTACTACCGGTAATCTATAGTTTGGCCTAACATTATTAAAAATTCACATTTTTATGATCAAATTTTGTTCAATACAAATTTAAATTATCTCTTATATTTGTCAACAGAAATCATGCATTCACACGTTTGTATTGTTTGAGTGTTACATTACAAATTGTTTTTTTTTTTTTTTTTTTTTTTTATTCAGTATATTACACAGAGGCGCCTTACAAGATGGAACCATCTTAGCTTCAAGGCGCCTCAGATTAACAAATACAACATTTTAAAATAACTAACAGAAACATCAATTAAATCTTCCAGAATTAACAAGAAATTGTTGTACATAATAAAATAATAAAGCATTTTCACAATTCAAAAGAAGATCGGAACCAAAAATAAAAATTTCACTTAAAAATGTAAAATTAAATGTTAAAGAAAAATCCTTGGCTAAGATATCCTCAATAATTGAGTTAGCGCTTACAAGTAGAATATCTCTTTGTGTATTATAATTAGGGCAGTAACATAAGAAATGAAGCGGATTCTCAACATTAAAGCCACAAGTACAATTTGGATTGTCCCGAAGTCCATGTAAGAATAAATGCGAATTGAGACAGCTGAAACCAAGTCGGATTCTAGTGTGAATTTGGTTAATCTTCTTATCACCTGTATCATAATAAGAACGTTTTTTTGTTTCAAACAAATTGGATTTCAGTAGCAATTTTTTAAACTCAACAAGAAATGAGGAATTTTTTATTTCATTATTTAACTCATTCCAATGTGTTATAATAGATGGGACAAAAGATAAACGATATGATGTGGTCTTACAAAATGGAATTATTATATTTCGGATGTTACGCAAGTTATAAACTTCAATATTGTCAGAAAAATTAAATAAGGAGTAAAGATACACTGGTGTTAACTTATGAATAATTTTAAAAAACAGTATTAAGTTAAGAAATTGTCTACGTTTTTCCAATGATAACCAGCCTAATTCTTGTCTTAATGCATTATGACTTGTATGTTTCCACGCACCAGTACATATTCTACCTGCAGAAATCTGGATATTTTCTAGTTCATCACTTAATTTAACTGGGATATTACACCAAACAGGAGCTGCATATTCCATTAATGGTCTAACGTGTGATATGTAAATGTGACAGAGAGCCTGTCGAGGTAGAATATGTTTGACACGACGTAGCATATTTAAAGATAAAGACGCTTTGTTAATTACAGATTGGATATGGGAATCCCACTTGAGTTTTGCATTAAGCATTACACCAAGATGCCTATGATCATTTACAAATTGTAGATTTACATTATTGAAATTTAAACTAACATAGTTATCTAAATGTTTACGTGTAAACAGTATAGCTTTCGTTTTGTTAGCATTGAATGTTACTTTCCATTTTTTTGCCCAATTATAAATGACATTAAGATCACCATTTAATTTTTGTTCTGAAATATTACGATCTGTACAAATATCATATAACGAAGTATCATCTGCATATAAACTAATATTAGATTTGATATTATCAACCATATCATTTATGAATACAATAAATAAAAATGGACCCAAAACAGATCCTTGGGGTACTCCTGCTGTAATGGTCACCCAAGGACTGGTAGTTCCTTCAATAATAACACGTTGCTCACGTGAGTTTAAGTAACTTTGGAACCATTTTAGAAGAGTGCCATTAATTCCATATTGATTTAATTTGTATATAATCCCATTATGCCAAACTTTATCGAAAGCTTTGGAAATATCCAAAAATACCGAGATTACTTCTTTCCTTAAATCTAAAGCTCTATTAAATGTATCTATAAGATAAAGAAGTTGATACGTTGTCGAGTCACCTGGTGTAAAACCAGATTGGAATTGAGTAAGAAGTTTATTATCCACAAAGTATTTATATACTATATCAAAAACTGCACGCTCAAAAATTTTTGCAAAGTTGGAAAGTATGGATATAGGGCGGTAGTTCTCAATAAGGGATTTATTGCCTTTTTTATGCAGAGGAATGACATTTGATTTTTTCCATTCCACAGGAAAATATCCTTGGCTTATGCAGAAGTTATAAAGCTTTGTCAAATGGGGTGCAATAATTTCAGCAGATTCTATTAGTATGATACTGTGAATTTCATCAGGTCCCATCGCCTTGTTTTTATCCAGCATAGTTAATAATTTCATGATCTCATCAACAGATAATTTTAGAGTTGAGAGTCTCGATGCAGTTCTATATGTGAAGTCCGAAGGAAAATCATCATGATTAGGAATAAACGATTGAGATTTAAAATAATTGTTAAACGCTTTAACTTTCTCACTATTTAAAGTTAGGACATCATCGTTTAATTTGATTGGAGGAATCTTATAATATTGTTTGGAATTACAAACTGAATTTATGGTAGACCACCAAGTTTTTGAATCACAGTTTTTATTCATTAATAAATCAAATTGTTTATCCAAAAAAGTTTGTTTAGCTTTTCTTATTGCTTTAACAACTTTTGCGCGAATTTTCTTAAAACGTTGCATATGCGAATTTGAGTTATTTCGAGTGGAATGGGCGTGATTTCTTTTGCGAATAAGAGTTCTAATATGCGCATTAATCCAAGGCTTGTCATTAGGACGCACAGTTATAATTTTAGATATAATATAGTTATCAACACAATTATTAAATAAGTCAATCCAATTATGACAAACATCTTCAACCTTTGAAGATGAATAAACTTCTTCCCAATTTACAGAATTAAGAGCATTACGATATAAATTAAAATCAGTTTTTTCAAAAAGATATATTTTACGATTGTATGGCTTGTCCCGTGTGATACGAATATCAATATTTGCATATACTGGACTGTGATCACAATTTAAAAGTGGGCACAATGCACCAAAATCATTAATATATACATTTTGACTAGTAACTATATGGTCAATACAAGACCGTTGGTCTTTTATACAACGTGTTGGCATATTGATGTGTTGAGTTAAACCGTTTTGTTGTAAAAATTCATAAAATGATTTTCCAAATCTATTTGTGTTTCCATCATTGTACCAGTTGTTATTTTGAGCATTCATATCGCCCATCATTAAAGTTAAGCTGTGTCGAGACAAAACAAAGTTATTAGTACTGTTTTGAAAATAGTCAAGTAGATCCTGATCAGATTGAACATCACTTTGTGGTGGCCTATAACATACATAAGTCAAAATCGTCCAGTTTGAAACTTGTATTTCACACCTTATCACATCTGACAAGAGATCATTACAAATATGTATAGAATTAGATATGTAAAAAGCACATCCGCCGCCATGGCGGTTTCTATCATTTCTAATAGGTTCTTGATAACCGTCTAGTAAAATGTCATGGTTCAAGATAGTTTGATCTAGCCATGTTTCTGTTAAAGCAATAATATCATAGTTATTTAAATTTGCTAGGTGTTGAATTTCAGCTAGTTTACCTGGAACGATTAGACTACGTATGTTAATATGGCAAACTGTAAACTGTTCCGGACCAGGATTTGGATGTATATCGCCGCACATTAAAAGCATGCACATTAGAACATTATTACGCCCCAAATTTATGATAAATAAATTATCCATTATCAGTAAAAAAAATAAGTAAAGTACTCACTTTAAAAACGCTAGCACATATGAGAACACTTAGCCAAACGAACATAGTAAACATTGAAATAAAAACAAGAGAACACGTTTTTGCTATCTAAAATCAACAAATAATGGTCAAATTCCGTCGGTAAGAAACGTACTGTTAATGACACCGCACAGTCTAAACGTTCTTAATGTTCAGCAATCAGTCGTTCAAAATCATTTTCATTCTTGATATGCTTGGGTTTTTCTTCACCTTTACACAGGGCCCATATCTTGCATCTGTTAGTCCAGGCACGTTGAACTCCATCATGGTGTCTTACCTTCCAAAAGAGATTGAAATTTGCTTTTGTTAGGTCTTCCGAGATATAAACCGGCATACCCTTCAGTTTGGATTTGGCTGCAAACACATTGTTACGGGTCCTGATTGAATTGAACCGAACAATTATTGGCCTAGGCTTGTCAGTAATAGGACCGATTCGATGAGATACTTCAATATCGTCGGACTTGAAAGTGATACCCATTTTTACGCGAATAACCTCCGCCACCAAATCATCAGTTGACTTTGTCGAGTCCTGTAAACCGTAGAATCTAAGGTTATTACGACGTGAATATTGTTCTAAATAGTCCAATCTGGTTTCAATATTACTGATTTGCTCCTGCAGTTTATCAAATGCTTTGTTTAATGTCTCAGTAATAGAAGTAGTCAGCTCCTGAAGCAAGTCTTTCTTCAGCTTATCAACATCTAACTTCGGGGCCATGATTACACTTGCTTTTTTACAGTACCACCACTGTTTTACATATCAGGTCACAATCACAGCTGGTAATTTCGGCCAAATTTACTAATTTGCATAAGTGACGCAGATGTTTGGAAACCTTATTGAAGGATTTTGATTTGCATATGGCTAGCACAGTAATAGTTAACCTTGCAGCGCTTTCAACGGCGAGCCAATGGCAATAGATGCGGTATCATGGGGGTAAAATACTCACTGCTTATTTACACCGACAGAGCATTGACCATCATCTTTAAAAGTTTACATGATAAGTCCTAGATTCTATTTACGATGATAATGATACAATCGGGAAAAAACAAAGATAAATGTCTCTTTGAAAGGTGAAAATCGAGAGCAAAAAAGTTGTACGTGCTCACTCACCCAATGTCTCTCAGTTTGAATATGTATACAAGCGTAGTAGGATTACAATGTAAGTTTATTAACAGAAAGAAAGTAACAAACATACATACTTCGGAAATAGATGTTCAAGTAACAAGTCAAGCCGTTTTACAAGATAAAAACTTAATCGAACTCATGATGTATTTGTTTATTTGTTTTTGTTTTCTTTTCAACTTTTTGAATTCTCATGCGGGTGAGTTTATTCTTTTTTTTTTTCAAATAGATAGTACTAAAATAACAATTTTTAAATGCTGTGATAGGCCAACTTGATATGCATTCTTGCATCTTCACATTGGTATTTTGTGCATTTCAGTCAAAAATAAACTTGTATATTTTTTTTGTTCAAATGTAAACATATATATAAAAACACTAATTCATAAAACGATTCCAAATTCAATTACAATATTTATGAAAATAGTAAATAATGTATTTAAAACACTAGGCCTAATTCATATAGAGAAAAAAAATATAACATAATATATTATGAGAATATTTATTTTCGTCTGTTTAAAAAATGTATGTAAATATTATGATATTTGCAGTCTTCTGCTTTAAAATATAATGAATATATTTCTTTGAATGCAAAGAGAATGAAAACAAAAGTATTCATAATTTTAGATTCTTTTCTTTATTGAAAATAACTTTAAAAATAAATAATGCGTAAACATTTTGGTATGTATGGTACATGAAGTACAATTTTTAATCAACTTATTTGAAAGAAATATAAAACGACGATAAAGGCATGCAAATACCTATAACTACTTTTTAAAGAATCATTATTTATAACCAATTAAATAAAAATTGTAGATTTCTCACAATAATGTATATAAGTGTTTGATTCCTTACACTTATACTTATCTCATATGTACTATAATCCATAGCTCGTTGACAAATCTACACTTTGTAATGAAATAAAATTGTGTTTCAGCACTCATATCTTATGGAAAGCCAGCAACATCATTGTCTGTATATCCAGGTTCTTCATCTGTATATTCGACTGACGGGAAGGAAAGAGAACCAGACTGTTTCCATTCAGGTGATATACAGTCTAGACCATCGTAATCTAAAATAAATAATTATGTACAGCAATTCATATATGGTTATACCATGGAGAAATAAGTTATATTTCTCCATCCATGGTTATACGAAACTCGCATGGGTTAGGCCTATTTGGTTTGCGCGAGATGAATATTGATACAAAGGCCAACAATAACAGGTTCAGCTATTTAAGTGTCAAGAATTGCAATTGTAGGAAATTTTATTTTCAGGCTATACTGGGCCACATAGTACGGCGAATATGTACTATTGGCATTACCGCCTTGGCTATACGCTATTTAGGGCTATATAACCTTACGTAAACAGATACAAATTCATAACATAAAATATTTACATTTTTTTTAAAGCATACACACAGGTTGGTGAATGGCTGAAAGTTGATCTTGGAGCAGACTATACGATTACAACAGTGGTCATCATTAATAGAATAAGTAAACTTTTTTATCACAATTATTAAAGTCATTTTCACCTTCCATTCCACGTACAATTATCATTTTTATACGTATTTAACTTATCATTTTACCTAATAATATATAAATTAATATTATATATTATAAAATAATGTAAAAATATATAAAACAACATTATTGTTTTATATATTTGCACATTCTACCAAAGTACTTATATGTTTCATTGTACGTCTTTTTGCTGTTCTTTCAAAGGACCTCATTGGAAACAAGTCCGTAGAGGACTTTTATGAGTTATCCTTGGCATCCTTTCTTGTTATATTCATGGTTTTTTATATATGCTATTTTTAATTTTAATTGTATGTCTGTGATTTTTTTATGTACTGATGCCGAAATAAATCAAATCAAAATCAAATCAAAATCAAATCACTCAAGGCGCTTGCGGAAAACAAAAGAAAAACTAATCCGTTAACAAAACAAAAAATACCAAATCTAGTCCAATCAAATCCGCATAACTGCTTTTCGTTTCTATAGTACAAAACTCACATTTGTTTGTTAGTTATGTGAGCATCTCACTAGACAATAAATATCAGAAAGGTGGGGACGGACGCATTTCGTATATTTGTACTTTATGAAATGATGACTGTGTCTTTTTCTGTTGTTGCTCTTCTTTCTGTTGTTGCCGCCCAACAATGGGCCAGAATTCAAACCCGTTTGGCTTTATGACACTGTTTTTTTGTCTCCTTCTCTCGTAAGCCCACTTGTATTCATTCTTTCCTGCATATCATAACATAATAATTAGAATTCTCTTTTCCTTTATTTAAACCATTATTATCTAACATATTAAACATTTGCTTTATGCTTTTTGCTTTAACAAATGCTTTATGTTAATTTCTGAACAAACAAGACTTATTCAAATTATGTGTCAAATCATGATTTTACCAACAATTCATGACCAAAGAACATGGTCGGATTGGTATACATTGTGATGTTTTATTTAACATGTTAAACAATTTCGTCAATGGATTTGGCCCACTGTGTGCCGCAGTCATTATTGATCGTTACGGTATCATTTTTTATTTTTACGCGTTACGGTATCATTATCGATCGTTACGGGGTATCATTATCGACATTGATGCCACTATCAGTATTTATCAATATTATTATGATCATCATTACTTTAATCTTGCGTACATCTTCTTTTTTTTTCTTTTTTTTTTTTTTATTCATTTCAAAAAACACAACCATAACACAAACTCATTTAAATGTAAAGTAATAGGTTTAAAAAATTACAGTGATCAAACAATATTAAAAACTATAAATTATTAATTCCATTTTTTTAAAGTGAATAATTAATTAATTTGGTAAATGCTGTGTTTTCCACATTTATGTAACTAATCTAACTAATACAATTGTATTAATCAAATTAGCCAGAGATATACATTTAATAACATTATTATTATTTTTTCTTTAACATACAGTAATAATAATAAATAATACTCATATACATACACATACATACACACAAATATATCTTAATCTGTACTATAACTAAGGAACTATAATATAATTGTGTTAATTAAAATCAGATACATACATTTAACAACATAAACATTTTTTTCTTTAAAATAATACATATATACATGTTTGTAATTATCTGTATTGTGACCGAGGAACTAATAGTAGGTCTATAATAAATAATTAAAAATATCTAACAAGTGAGAATAATAATTTCTGGTTTACATTTTAATTTAATACAATAATAATAAAGTAATAAATAAAGAGCAAGCGTAATAATAATAATTCACAAAAGTAAGTCATTTCCTCGAGAAACAGTATAATTAAGTTATTAAATAATTATAATCTTCTATTAATCTCCACTTTTGTCTGAAATTATACAATGTACTTCTTTTAGAAGCAATGTTTTTTTCTACATTATAATTAAATTTTAACAGATTAAAGAAAACCTGGAAGACTGGCTTTTTGTGAGTTAATTTAAAATATAATTTTCTTAATCAACAAAATACATAGATTTAATAGCATATCAGGATTTTCTGTATTGTAGCCAAATAATATGGAGGTTTTTATCAAGGTTAATCTTTGTTTTTGAAATGTTTTCCCACCAAGTCGTGAATTCATCCCATAGTTTGGTTGCAATGTTACATTCAACCAAAAGATGGGTCATAGTTTCAATATGAACACATATTACTCGGTACAATATTCATTTTATGTAATCTACTATTAGTTGACAAGCAATTCACATTAATTTTATACTGAAATATTCTGGTTCTTACCTCCTGAGAACATTTAAATGGTAATACATAGATATTTTCCCATTTATCGCTATCTACACCTAATTCATCCTGCAATTTACTTTGAGATGTTGGTATTTTAAAGATTTTTTTAATTAAGGCTCTGTATATATTTTTTGTACTCATACTTTCTAATTCTTTTTCTTCATTCTTTACGTCCACTATAAATCCTCTCTTTTTATAATTTTTTCGTAAAAACCCTAACTTCATGTTTGTTTTCCACTGTGGGGGTATTGCAGATATTGTCATTCTCCAGTGCATAAAATTACTTGTCGATAAGCCTCTCTCTATCCGTACATCTTAACTGAATTAAATATTTATCAACAGCATCTAATTATAATAATAAACGAATTGCTGGTGCTGTGGTAACGATTAAAACGGATGATATGAGTACAGAAAACACGTGTGGTCATACTGTAACAATTGCCGATTCGTTACGCGCTCCATTGATTGAATTTACCTGCAACCCACCAATCAGAGGACGCTACGTGAAACTATGGTTTCCGAATAAAATGGAATTCATTACCATTTGTGAAATTAAGGTCTACACAGATGATTTAAGCCAAAGTAAGTTGTTAGATAAGCTTTTTTTTATAGTAGGCCTATTATATTTACTTTGTTGTTGTTATTTTCTTTGTTTAACTGCCCGATATAACGACACCTACACCAGTTTAAAGTTTTCGTCCTGAATTATTTGTTTGGATATACAAAAAAGCAATGTCTATTGATTTTCTGGATAATCGATATACTGGTGATGTCAGAAAAGTGAAAAATTGAGTATCTGTATCTTTAATAAGGGATCGAAATATTATATGGCGTGCCCTCTTTTGATCTACCCTTTTGATAAACGCTTAACTTATCTTTTTATTACTTTTTTTTTCAGTTTTAATAATTTAGTTATGTCAATACTGATGTACGACAAGCAAATGTACAGAAACAAGAGTGGGAAAGATTTTGCAGTCTTACCATAATTGTATAACTTGATATAATATATTTTACTAAACACAAAAAACAGTTCATTTTTTGTTCATATATGAATTCCAAAGTAGCCTATTCTACGTGGGTCATTTAATGTTCTCAATTTCTAAAGAGCCTCAGTGTGCGACTCCAATCCAAGTCAGTCCATTGAACAAGACTTACCATTTACAAGACATATCTGGCAATGGAAATTACTTAAATGGATCACCTGATCTAGAATTTACTACTGGGATTTATGGCGAGCAAGATGAAGCAGTATTGATAAACCGAGATATTGGTTCGCAAATAACATTACTCTATGGACACAAAGGCCCAACTTTTACTTTAGCTTTCTATGTTTTTATGAACGACGGTTCAAAAAAGGCCTTCGTTTATTCCGACTCATTTGAAATCATATTTGCGTTTCCCGTTAAAAATCTACTTCACGTGTCGGAAGTAGCGGTTCATTACAACGTGTATGGCGAGGTTATTCGTTGCAATGCCTTGCGTTCTGAAGAGTGGACATTTTTTGCTCTTACTTTCAACGGATTCGAAAGAAAAATACGACTTTGGAGAAACGGGGAGATTGCTTGTATGGCTGATACGGAATTCTCAGAAATCAATTTTGGAAGCATTGTGTTTGGTGGTGACGAGAGTGTAATGAAGATGGCCAAGCTACAGGTTTACCATGAGAGCCTTGATGAATATGAGATAAAAGAAGCGAGAGACCTGGACAATGTTATTAGGGGTAAGAATCATTGTCTTTAATAGAAATACACATCAGTTAATGATTATGATTATCAGTTGAAATCATTGTAATCATCACCATAATCACTATAAGTGTGCTGACCTCACGAGCTTGAACCGTCAAACTCGCTATTCAGTAGATAAACCCAATCCACGACAAAAAATACTGCAACACAATCACTTGTTGACTGACTCTTTAATACAGCAAATTCAGCCATAAACAGGGTAAACTGAAATTAAGCATACTTAAATCCAGCTCCAAGTAGTAATAAACATAACATAAATATAAACTATCTGCAAAACAGATCAAACGTAGCGCCCTCTTACGGAGGTGTACATGCCTAAAGAACATATTAAACAAAGTCATCAAATAATCAACAGCGCCCTCATACGGACGTACTACTTCTATAGATACGGCATACAAAATAGAACACCGCCCTCTACACGGAGACTCGTGTTTATCGCCATGCTGTTCAAGCGATCGTATACGATTCAATCTACGCAGGCCTAGGCCTACGACCACAATGTAGTATAGCATTAATAATCTAGGCCACTACTGTGGTTCATATAATTCTAATTATTGTAATATAATACTCTAACAACTTACAAGCAATGTGCGGCCTACTAGTTTAGTAAATTACACACTATCTCGGCACAATAAGGCATTTAGAAGCCGAACTCTAGAACACATGTAGTCAATGCGAAACTTATAACATGGATCCTATTTACATACGCCCTCTCTCGGAAAGGAACGATGCAGCTAAAATAGGAGCAACACACTCCCCGTCTGGTATCTAAAGGATACCATTCATATCAAAAAGTTAAAACATAAACAAAGTAACAAAGGAATATGACATAATATTCATTATAATAATGTTCAATGTAACTCTTAAGGAGTCGGCATTATCAGTACCAATTCACTAATCGGTCTTGCAAAGGTTTTCAGTTCTCCACCTCTATAAACAGTCACTTCCACTCTCCTAACTCGTCCGTCTGATCCTTCAATTGCTTTAACGATTCGTCCCAAAGGCCAATCATTTCTGACGGTGTCTTTCTCCTTTAGAAGAACAATATCTCCTTCCTTTATATTCCTCTTTTCATGTTGCCACTTGCTTCTGTTCTGAAGTGTAGGGATATAGTCTCTTTTCCATTTTGACCAAAATTTGTTAGCCAAGTGCTGTACCGTTCGCCACTGCTTACCATACAAATCAGCATTACAAAACGCTCCAGGAGGTGCTGCGAATGGTTGAGACTTTTGAGTAAGTAGAGTGTTTGGTGATATTATTTGTGGTGATTCAGGATCAGTAGAGACTTCTACTAAGGGTCGTGCATTAATAATTCCTGATACTTCTGCCATTAGCGTTACCAGGACTATACCATCTATAATCTTCCTTGCTACTCCAATCATACGTTCCCAACTTCCTCCCATACGGGATGCATGAGGCGGGTTGAACACCCACTCACATTCACGGGTCAATAGATAGCGTTTAATTTTATCTTGTCCTTCTTTCTGAATACTTTCACCCAAGATATTGCACGCACCAACACAATTCGTCCCACAATCTGACCGTTGTTGTTTCGCAGGACCTCTTATCGCAAAGAATCTTCTAAGGGCATTCAAGCAGCTTGAGGTATCCATACACTCTATAACCTCTATATGGACAGCCCGACTACACATGCAAGTAAACAAAATGGCCCATCGTTTTCCGTTTGCTTGTCCACCCCTTGTGCGCCGTGTTCGTACCATCCAAGGACCGAATACGTCAAGCCCTACATATGTGAATGGGGGAGCTGATGTTAAGCGTTCCTTAGGTAAATCAGCCATTTTCTGTGTCTCTTGCTTTCCTCTCTGCTTCTTGCAAACTACACACTTCCCAAGCTCCTTTGAGATTGACCTCTTGCCACCTATTATCCAGAAGCCTTCACTACGTATTCTGCCATGTGTTAGGTGTCTGCCTTGGTGTTGAACTTGTTGGTGGTAGTGGCGGATGATTAATGTTGTGACATGGTGATGTTTGGGAAGAATCATAGGATGCGCTCCTTCTTTGGCTAGTCCCATTTCTAAACGTCCTCCAACTCGCATGACTCCCTCGTTATCCAAATAAGGTGTAAGCTTTACTAGCGTACTTGTCTTGGGAAGATGTTTTCCATTCTTCATGTGATTGATTTCAGCTGTGAATTCATCAAGTTGAGCACATTTCACTACAATCTGTTTTGCCTTAATCAATACAGGTGGTGGAATCATGCATACATGCCACCCACTACAGTCTTTTTTCTTGGTTTCTGTGAATGTACAAGCAATATGCACAAGACTTCCAATTGCTCGCACAAGATTTCCCCAATTCGAAAATCTGCTAAATCGCTCGGATCCCAGTGATTTGGCTGACTGAACTTCTGTACCACTGGTAGCTACGACAGGTCTTACTTCGGGATGCTCTTCAATTTCACTGATGTCACAGACCGTTGTGTTTCTCTCACACGAGTTCTTATTAAGTAGGAATCTTGGTCCTTGAATCCATGCCGAGTTCTGTAAGTCTTTAGCCTTGATGGATCTTGTAGCTTGATCGGCTGGGTTTATATCTGTTTTAACATATTTCCATTGTTCTGGTTTGGTCGACTGAAGAATCTGATCCACTCTGTTCGCCACGTACATGTAGAACCTACGGGTTTTATTTCTAATATAACCGAGAACGACCTTGCTATCGGTGTAAAAATGTGTGGCATCCAAGTTAAAATCCAATTCAGTTTTAACACATTTTGCGACTTCTGCGGCAAGTACTGCTCCGCACAACTCTAAGCGTGGTATTGATGTCGCAGCTTTAGGTGCTAGCTTTGCCTTTCCAACAACAACACTCAAGTGAACTTCTCCCACTTTATCAGTAATTCTGATGAGGTAAGACACAGCGCCAATGGCTGTGTTAGAAGCATCAGAGAATGTGTGGAGTTCTCTCTGGATGGACTGGTTTGATGGAAATGATGTATAAGGACGAGGGATCAGAACATCTGACAGTTGAACTATGGAGCTTCGCCACTTCTGCCATGAATCATGTAGCTGTTTCGGTAATGGCTCATCCCAATCTATGCATTGATTTCTTGTCATTTCCCTTAACAGCCTTCTTCCCTCTATAATGACGGGTGACGCAAAGCCAATTGGGTCATATATGCTGTTGATTTCTGACAGCACTCCTCGCTTAGTGAATGCCTTGCTGCTAACCTCCGTAATAGAGAAAGTAAAAGCATCTGACTTGACATCCCACAGTACCCCTAATGACCTTTGCATAAGAGGAGCGTCAGATCCGAGATCGAGGTTGCACATGTTACTTGCTACATCTTGAGATGAGAAAGCAGCTATCACTTTTGCATCGTTTGAGACAATCTTGTGTAATCGTAAATTAGCTGTGGCTAACATGGCTTGTGTGCGCTTGAGCAGGTCGATCGCCTCATCTGAAGTAGCTAAAGACTTCAGCCCATCATCGACATAAAAATTCTTCTCCACGAACTCTCTTGCATCTGCGCCAAACTCGCTCTCTCCTTCTTGTGCAGTCTTTCTCAGTCCTAGCGTAGCAACAGCTGGAGAAGGTTTGTTTCCGAAGATGTGAACTTTCATCCGATACGTTCTCAATACTTTGCTGGGGTCGTTGTCTTCGAACCACAGGAACCGAAGATAATCTCTGTGTTCTTCCACGACTTGAAATGAGTAGAACATTTGCTCAATGTCTGCTACAAACGCCACAGGATCCTGCCTGAACCGTATCAATACACCAAGCAACCCATTTACCAGATCTGGTCCACTCATTAACACGTTGTTAAGTGATGTATCTTGGAATTGCGCACTGGAATCAAAAACCAACCGGATCTTCCCTGGCTTTTGTGGATGGTACACACCAAAGTGTGGTAAATACCAGCACTCTTCATCATGACTGTCATCTTCGACGAGCTCAGCATGTTGCTTTGAGAATACTTTCTCCATGAACGCTAAGTAGTGAGCTTTCATCTCTGGCTTCTTATCCAGTGTGCGAATAAGAGACTGCATACGATTCATTGCTTGCTGCTTGTTGTTGGGTAACCTTTTTCTTTCTTCTCGAAAAGGAAGTGGGGCTATCCAATTTCCTTGTTCACCTCGTTTCATCTCTTTTCCCATAAGTTGCACGAACTCCACATCTTCTCTGGACATTCCATACTTCTCGTCATCTTCTTTCTGTTGGAATACATTACCACCGAGTACGTCACAGCTGCGTTGCAGGGTTATTTCCTTCGCACTGATCATTCCTTTACAAGTTGTAAACATGGCGGATGGCCTACCATTTCTCAAAACCTTTATATGGTTTCTGTTGGCGGTGACAACATTCTTTTGGTGGGCTCCCCCTAAGCAGACGTCGCCAATAACCATCCAGCCTAGATCAAGTCGTTGGCCCCATGGAGAGTGATTTGGTCCATTGCGTACTTCTCGGACTTTATGAGCTTGAGCAGCGTCTCGGCCGAGCAGTATGGTAATATTTGCATTCTCATCCAAGGGTGGTATCTTGTCCGCAATATCCTTCAAGTGAGGAAAATTGCTGGCTGTCTCTGGAGTGGGAATTTCTGCCTTGTTCCCAGGTATGTCATTACATTCAAGTAGCGATGGGGCTGCTATTCTTGTTTTACCATCCATGGACTCAATTATCAGCTTCTCCAGTTTTCGGCCTTGAACTTCAGCCGCTCCCGAACAGGTCTTCAAAGTATACGACGTAAGTCTTGCATTGATGTTAAAAAGGTCGAATACCTCACTCTTGGCCAACGAGCGATTGCTTTGGTCGTCTAGTATTATGTAGGTTTTTATGAAAGTGTTAGGATGGTCTTCTAAATATATTTTTGCTAAACAAATTTTAGCACACGATCGGCTCAGCCCAATTCCACCGCAGGCATCCGTACATGTAGTACTTACTACTTTGTCTCTTTCCTTCGTCTTCTGTGACTCTGTCCCCTGCTCCCCGCCATTTGCCTTCTCACCTTTTGCCTTTTGCTTCATTTTTACTTGCTCCCCGCCATTTGCCTTTTGCTCCACTTTTACTTGTTCCCCGCCATTCGCCTTCTGCGGACGGTCACCATGGAATGCAGTCGGGTGACGATCACTACCGCATTCTCCACACCTGACATTTCTATCACAATTCCTAGCCATGTGTGATGTAGATGAGAGACATCGGAAACATACTTGGTTTTCCTTAAGGGATGACTTCTTGGCAGCATAAGTCTTGGCCAGAAAGTTTCTACAGTCTACCAACGGATGCTGACCATTGTGTAGCGGACACATCCCTTCAGATTTATTCACCTCAGTCATTCTCACATTTACAGTTGAACGTAGCGTGGTCTTAGGACGGTAACCTGTCTGTGTACGGTAGTTTCCCGGTGTATCAGTTTTGACCTCATCAACAATTCCTCTTGGGACATCAGGATCACGTTGGATGTGAGCCATCTCACTTAGAAACTCTGTGAAAATGTTGAAATTCGGGAACGTTTTCATTTTCCTTTTATGTTTTGCGACCTTTTCTCTCCATTTATTAATTATGAAGTATGGTAACTTCTCTACAATTGGTTTAATACCTTGAGGAGTGTTTAACGTAATCAGATGGGGTAGCTCCTGCATTTGAGCAACTGCGTCTCCACACAAATCAGCCAGTTCTTGGAGTGCGGTCAAATCACCTGCTTTGAATCTTCTGTATTTGGTAAGTCTCAGGATGATTTCAGCTGATATTAAGGTTTGGTTCCCGAACCTGTCTTCTAGCTCAGTCCAGGCCTCATGATAGGCCTTGTCAACATCTTCAACATGCCTTAGTCTGAATCGATCAACCAAAACTTTTGCTTCGCCAGTAGTATATTTACACAGGAATGACAGCTTTTCAACAGTGTCCACACAGGCTGTTTTCACCATAGCTTCAAAGGATCTTTTCCACGGAAGAAACATTATTGGATCCCCAGAATAAATATCCGGTTCTTGCAAGGGTAATCGCTGACGTGCCAGTATTCGAATGTACTCCTGCATATGATTTGGTTCGTAAGATCTAGCTCCAGGATTAAGAGTAGACGTTGGTACCTCTACAGCATTGTTTAGATAATTTTCTACCCGCTGACTGGGTTCCATCTTTGGAAGTTCGTTAAGCACCTCTGCCATTCTTTGACTGGGTACTGCATCTTGGGGTGTGCCTTGCACCTCTTCCATCTGATTATTGCTTTCTAACTGTGAAAGCTCTTCCTCAATATCTTCAAAAGATATATGTTGCAATTCTGCTTGAAGGGCATTGGCTCTAGCCTGTGCTGCAGCCATTTCTTCTTCTTTCTCTACTTCGTCTATGTCTAACTCAGCCTTCAACGCCTCTAACTTGGCGGCACTCTTCTTCTTCGCAAATGTAACACGAGCTTTCGCTACAGCAGCATCAGCACGAGCTTGTGCAGCAGATACTTCTAATGATGACACTGACTGCGATGATGCCTTCGATCTATGGCTCCTTGACCCTATTGACCTTGCTTCATCTCTCGCACCATCACGTCTTCTACTAGAAGTCGACATTGCTTTTCACTGTGCTGACCTCACGAGCTTGAACCGTCAAACTCGCTATTCAGTAGATAAACCCAATCCACGACAAAAAATACTGCAACACAATCACTTGTTGACTGACTCTTTAATACAGCAAATTCAGCCATAAACAGGGTGAACTGAAATTAAGCATACTTAAATCCAGCTCCAAGTAGTAATAAACATAACATAAATATAAACTATCTGCAAAACAGATCAAACGTAGCGCCCTCTTACGGAGGTGTACATGCCTAAAGAACATATTAAACAAAGTCATCAAATAATCAACAGTGCCCTCATACGGACGTACTACTTCTATAGATATGGCATACAAAATAGAACACCGCCCTCTACACGGAGACTCGTGTTTATCGCCATGCTGTTCAAGCGATCGTATACGATTCAATCTACGCAGGCCTAGGCCTACGACCACAATGTAGTATAGCATTAATAATCTAGGCCACTACTGTGGTTCATATAATTCTAATTATTGTAATATAATACTCTAACAACTTACAAGCAATGTGCGGCCTACTAGTTTAGTAAATTACACACTATCTCGGCACAATAAGGCATTTAGAAGCCGAACTCTAGAACACATGTAGTCAATGCGAAACTTATAACATGGATCCTATTTACATACGCCCTCTCTCGGAAAGGAACGATGCAGCTAAAATAGGAGCAACACAATAAGACTGATTGTGATTATGGTGATGATTACAATGATTTCAACTGATAATCATATATCATTATTTAGTATTACTTCACTGAGTGTCATCATCATCATCATAAACGTATTCATTTCATTTATTGTTTTGTTATCGTTATTATCAACATATATATTCATTGTATTCTTGCATGTTGTTTCTGGTGTTTGATTCATAACTTCTTTTTGTTCATATCTTTTCTAAAAAGTACTATAGTTTAAGGAATTTTCTAATAACAATGCCGTTTTTACTGTCGCCTTTGTCTTTTTATTCTGACTTATAAGTAGTATACATTTTAATTATTTTGCAGGTGATGAATGCTCGAAACCAAACCTTTTCCACGTCCACGTTTCCACAACTGGAAATGCGCCACCATCGGTTATAAGCCGTTCTTCTTCACACTCGGAGGTCTTCTGCGTATTGAAATGTCGCAGAAACATAAATTGTTTCGGAATTATTTATAATCACGAAACACAAAGCTGGGAAGAATTTAACGGAAATAATTTGTCAAATATTGAGACAGATTTAATTCGCAAGTACTACGTAGCAGTTCGGTAAACTGATTGCAAGTTTAAAATTGTGATTTAGGCCTACTATTACCGAAAATAGAGTAAAAGGCTATATGGCTTTCTCCCTCCCTAAAATGTATTGTGCGAAAAAGTACATAGTAATTTCATTCACAATTTTAAAATATTTCGAACGCGGCAGCATTGAGACAAATCAAAATTGACTTGGAAAATTAAACATCACAGATCGCTTTATATTACCGATACCGATTTAATATTTGGGATGACTTAACATTTAGGAGAAAATCTGTCAAAAGATTATTAAATTAAATTATTAAAATTATTAAAATATGTTCTTGGTCAGGCAATTATCTTTTGATAACGTCATCACGTCTACAAATTTGATTGACCTTGGTAACCTAATGTCACGTGTATTTTGTATAGAAATATTATTATTATTATGAATGGTTTATTATTTTACGTGTCATTCAAAGTATATTGCACCCCCTTTCGCTCTTATAGCTGAATTGTATTATCATCAGAAAGATAAAATTTAATAAAACATAACCTGACTTGGCATAAAGAAATATGATATATATTAATTGTATTATGCTAGACTCTAACTAAATAAAGTTTTAAAAATAAAACTAATAAAAATAGAAGAAGACATAATAAAATAAAATGATAATAATAAATAAATAATGAAATCATAATAAAAATAGAATAATAAAACAATTAAAATACATATATATATATATATATATATATATATATATATATATATATATATATATATATATATATATATATATATATATATATATTATAAACACATCAGGCACAGAAAAAGAAATAACAATAAAAATAAAGGAATCAAAATAAAAGAAACATGAGACAGACAGCAAATATGTCATGACAGTTTCAAAGAAAGGAAGTTGTTCATGTTAATTCAGACTAAATGAAATGTTCAGTAAATGTAGTCAGTAACATACAACAGTCGTGAGATAATTTCCCGATTGATTGTAATCAAAACGGTACTGGGTATGGTCTATTAGTTTTTCTGCTCCCAACCAGTACATCCATTCATAGAAGCTTTGATGAAGTAAGCCTACCTGGTGGTAACCATAGAACTGTTCCGAGATAACGACTAAACTTCGGCTTTAGTCGATAGAAGATTGAAAAAATTGTTAGAGATTATAGCAGATAAATGTGATATTTAAGGTTGTATATTGTTTGTTATTACATTAAATTAGATATATATTGTACCACGATGACAGTTGTAGCCGATAGATAAAATAATTAACTAAATACAAATAACAACAAAATAAATCAATCATTTTTTTTTTCATTTGTTCACTTTTGAAAAAATGTAAAATATCATAACACATTAAGATTAAAGGAAAGGAAATATTCAAAAAGGTTCCAATTCCACGAATTGAAAAAATGACGTTTCGTTTAATATGGCTAATAATAGAGATTTTTAGACAAGAATTTCTCTTCTCATCAATCAAAGGTTTTAATTCTGTTTTCAATTTTTACAAAAACTTTTATCTTGAATGTTTTTAACTTGATCGTTTGTATAGTATTCGTTTTATTATAATAGAATTTAAAATACATTTAAAGTCAATTCTAAAGTTTGCTAGTGTCTATTTCTTCAACTTGTTTTCTGCAGATTGTCGAAGTTTGTCAACGGGTTTATACTTGTAAACTTTTGAAAACCTTTCTTGATAAACTCGGAGTTTCCTCGAGTTTACAGTTCTTAGGTTTACATCATTAGGTAAAACAAAAGTTTATTAAGTAGAAAACGTTTACATTTTTTACTATGTTTTAAGAAATTATATTATATTTTCGCCTAGACTGTTCGATTCACAATATCACGATATAACTTGCTCTTTTGTGTTTCAACTTTATTCTGTTTTGGACTCGTCTGTTGTAGAATATAATATTAACTAAATTTAATGAAAATATAGTAAATACGTCATTATTGAGAGGCTGTAGCTAATTAGAATACGAAAATCCATCGAGATCAATGGCCATTTTTGAAATGTAGAGAAGTCTTATGCGTTGCTGACGTCAAATAGAAATAAATAGTTAATTAATATTGATACATTACAACCGGTACTCTATAGTTTGGCCTAAAATATTAACAATTTTTCATTTTATGGTCACAATAAATGGTAATTATCTCTTAATTTTTTTAACACATCATACATACTCACGTTTGTATTGTTTGTCTTGTTGTTTGAATATGTATGCAAGCGTAGTAGGATTACAATGTCAGTTTATTAACAGAAAGAATGTAACCAACATACATTCTTCGGAAATAGTAACAAGTCAATCCGTTTTACAAGAGAAAAACTTAAGCGAAGTCATGATGTATTTGTTTATTTGTTTTTGTTTTCTTTTCAACTTTTTGAATTCTCATGCGGGTGAGTTGATTCTTATTTTTTTCTTCAAATAGGTAGTACTAATACAAATTGTTGTTTTGTGCATTTAAGTAAAAAAAAATTGGTATTTTTTTGGCTAAAATGCAACTAATTCATAACAAGGCCAACAGCCATTAAGTCGCGTGCTACAATGCATAGTGATACCGGACCGACACACAGACTGACAGACCGACAGACAGACCGACCGACATAGTGAACTAGAGAGTCGCGTCCACGCGACTAAAAACATTCCAAATTCAATTACAATATTTATGAGAATAGTAAATAATGTATTTAAAACACTAATTCATATAGAAAAAAAATATCATGTAATATTAATGAGAATATTTATTTTCGTGTGTTTAAAAAATGTATGTAAATATTATGATATTTGCAGTCTTCTGCTTTAAAATATAATGAATATAGTTCTATGAATGCAAAAAGAATGAAAAAACGGTCTTCATAATTTTAGATTCTTTTCTTTATTAAAAAATAATGCGTATACATTTTTCTTAGGTACAATTTTTAATAAACGTATTTGAAAGAAATATAAAAACTAATAATAAATTTGACATTCATAGCTAATAGAATAGAATTTTGGAACGACGATAAAGGCATCATGCACATATCTCTACTTTTTAAAGAATTATTTGTAACCAATTAAATCAAAATAATAGATTTCTCAATAATTTATATAAGTGTTTGATTCCTTATACATATCTCATATATGTACTATAATCCATAGCTCGTTGACAAATCTACACTTTGTAACGAAATAAAATTTATTTCAGCACTCATATCTTATGGGAAGCCAGCAACATCATTGTCTGTATATCCAGGTTCTTCACCTGTATATTCGACTGACGGGAAGGAAAGAACATACTGTTTCCATTCAGGTGATATACAGTCTAGACCACCGTAATCTAAAATAAATAATTATGTACAGCGATCCATATATGGTTATGCCATGGAGAAATAAGTTATATTTCTCCATCCATGGTTATATACGAAATTCGCATGGGTTAGGCCTATTTGGTTTGCGCGAGATGAACATTGATACAAAGGCCAACAAAGAGATTTGGCGTTTTTTCATCGATTTTGGCATAAAACTGATTCCATTCGTGAAACTGTAACAGGTTCAGCTATTGAAGTGTCAAGAATTGCAATTGAGGAAATTTTATTTTCGGGCTATACCGGGCCACAAAAATATGGCGAATATTTACTATTGGCCGCCTTGGCTATACGGTATTTAGGGCTATAACTTTACGTAAACAGATACAAATTCATAACATAAAATATTTACATTTGTTAAAGCAAAAACACAGGTTGCTGAATGGCTGAAAGTTGATCTTGGAGCAAACTATACGATTACAACAGTGGTCATCGTTAATAGAATAAGTAAACTTATTTATCGCAATTATTAATGTCATTTTCACCTTCCATTCCACGTACAATTATCATTTTTATACGTATTTAATTTATCATTTTACCTAATAAATATAAAAATAATATAATATATTATAAATAATATATAAATATATAAAACAATATTATTGTTTTATATATTTGCACATTCTACGAAAGTAGTCAAGCCGCTTGTGGAAAACAAAAGAAAAACTAATCCGTAAACAAAACAAAAAATACCAAATCTAGACAAAACTCCACATAACTGCTTTCCGTTTACTATAGTACAAAACTCACATTTGTTTGTTTATTATGTAAGCATCTCACTAGACAATACAAATCAGTAGGCTGGGGACGGACGCATTTTGTATAATTATTTGTGAAATGATGACTTTTTGGCTTATTCTGTTGTTGTTGCGGCCGAACAATGGGCCAGAATTCAAACTCTTTTGACTTTATGACATTTTGTTTTGTCCTTTTTTATAGCCCACTTTTATTCATTCTTTCCTGCATATCCTAACATAATATTTAGAATTCTCTTTTTCAGTGTATAAACCATTATTATCTAACATATTTAACATTTGTCCACTTAAATTCTTTATGTTAATTTCTGAACAAACAAGACTTATTCAAATTATGTGTCAAATCATGATTTTACCAACAATTCATGACCACGTGATGTTTCATTCCTTAACCAGTAAAACAATTTCATCAATAGATTTGACCCACTGTGTGCCGCAGTCATTATTGATCGTTATGGTATTCATTGTTTATCGTTACGGTATCATTATCAATCGTTACGGTATCGTTATCGATATTGATGTCACTATCAGTATTGATCAATATTATTATGATCATCATTACTTAAATCTTACGTACATCTTAACTAAATATTTATAAACAGCTTCATCTGATTTTAACAATAAACGAATTGCTGGTGCTGTGGTAACGATTAAAACGGATGATAATGAGTACACAAACCACGTGTGGTCATACTGTAACAATTGCCGATTCGTTACGCGCTCCATTGATTGAATTTACCTGCAACCCACCAATCAGAGGACGCTATGTGAAACTATGGTTTCCGAATAAAAAGGAATACATTACCATTTGTGAAATTAAGGTCTACACAGATGATTTAAGCCAAGGTAAGTGGTTAGATAGGCCTAGTTTTTTTTTTATAATAGGCCTTTTATTATTTCTTTGTTTAATTGCCCAATATAACGACACCAGCTTAAAGTTTTCGTCCTGAATTATTTTTTTTGGATATACAAAGATGCAATGACTATTGATTTTCAGGAAAATCGAAATATTGGTGATGTCACAAAAGTGAAAAATGGAGTATCTGTACAGTGGGAAAGCCACTTCGCGTTTTGACCGTTAAATCGTGTAAAATCGACTTACTTCCGCATTGACGATTTTGAAGCGCCACCTATCGTTGAAAACTGAAACCACGATTTTTCGTCGCCTAGCAAATAAGTGCTGTTTTATTTTAAGCTCTCATGAATATTTAAGAACCGCCCAACATTACCTATTATGGTAAAAGCATTTCCTAATAAGTATTATTGAATAACCAATCGGTTTCCTTCAAAGAAACCGAAGCTAATACAATACATTCGGCGACTGAAGTCGGGACTCGTGAAATTTATAAATGTGGTACGATTTGACTACTGTTTTGTTGTCCATTTTCTGAATAGTCGGAGGTGCATCCCAACAAATTAAAAAAACTATAATCAATTGTTTTATCAAGAATAATATTAGTGTAATCGAGTATGATATATTTCTATCCTGTTCAAAATTTGTTGGTGTATTCTCAGGCCTCGAAAGGTAGGTACATTTTCTAGCTGTGAGCGTGGTTTCGGCAACGCGAGACACGTGTGTCAGTAAAGGCGATAGCGAGACGTGTGTTGTACTGTGTTGATGCTGATCCGATAGTCGTTAAGTTGTACTGATTACGAGTATCATTGGTCCTGGCCGGCCTAGCCTGGTGATCTGATCCCCGCAAAAAAAATACTTTTTTCCAATCAGTATTAATATTATTATTTTGTTTTTCATTTATTATTTGATTTATTAGGCTCAATAGATGCCTAGCTAGGCTACTAGTAGGCCTAGGCCTAGATTATATAAATAATAATAGTAAATACTGTAATTTAATTAATAAAATACAGCTTCCATTTGCCTTACTTTTATATCATCATATAATATTATAATTATATATACAACCAGACATTAACATTTTTTAAAAAATAATATTTATTATTTTTTCTGACACTTTCAGGAATCGTTGTTGATGATGCAGAGTTTTTGTGACTTCAAACTGAGAGTGAAGTGGATAAAAAGATGACACCGGTACCTACCGACATTGTCATACCCAAACTATAATTTAATTATTTAAAACAAAATGTTGAATTACAAATATATATGTATGTTGCAGAGGATTTAGATGAATTACAATACAAATATTTATGTTGAATGCAAACCTACTACACTATACTCTGTAAATTATGTTATTGTCATGTGGTAGACCTTAAAAATTGAATATTTATTGTATGTTAGGCCTATTTTATATTTTATTATTACTGTATTAGTTTAATATTACTATTATTATAATTTATATTATACAGTACTAGTTTGTACATGTTTTTACCAAAAAAAAATGAATAAATAATTTGTTATTCAATCTAATTGCTTGTTTGTTCATCAATAACAAAACAATTGTAAGCAAGTATATAACAGTTCTTGTTAGCCGCTTATTTCAGGTCATATTATTAATATTAGCTAGGCCCGACGCGTCCGATCACAACGTCACTAAGTGACTTTCCGCCCCTGGAACAATCGGTCGCTAATATGGCTAGGCCTCGGACTCGTATAAAAGCTATTATAATAGTTATGATAAATATTCCTCAAAATGTATACTGTGATAAATAAACAAGTAATAATATACGTTGTATTGGAATGTATTTATTGATATGAATTCTTATACGCGGACAATTATAAACATCGCGTATATCGTTCGATATAAATAAATTCATAAACACGATGACGATGTGTTTACAAAATGGCGGTTTCGCTAGTTTTCGATGGAACAAATAGTGGTACCTTTAGTTTGAATAGTCGGAGCTGCATCCCAACCACCGAATTTTGTATCTTAATATCGTATTCTGTAGATTATTAATTTTTCTAACAGCGATTTTAAATTCTGGACTGTTCAATTTTTCTAAATATTTTATTTTAATGATTTTCTAGGGTACAATTTCGAAAAAAAGACATTGGTTGATTTTGCCGTTAAATTACAGATTATCGTTTTGTTAAAATACATTTAATTTTACATGACAATATACTAAAACCATTTATGAATTTATTTCACTAACAATATTTTTCCGATAATCAGCTAAATTTACAAATATTGTGTTTTTCCAACACCCTAAAATTTAGCAATTTTGAACTAAATTAGAAAAGTAGGGCGCCCTCTCCGAGTCGAAATTTGACACGATTTGTCGACTGGCTGTCCCACTGTGTATCTTTAATATGGGATCGAAGTATTAAATAGCGCGCCCTCTATTGATCTCCCCTTTTGTCAAGCGCTTAACTTATCTTTGTATTAGGCCTACTTCTTTTTCAGTTTTAATAATTTTGTACGAAGCCAATGTACAGAAACGAGAGTGGGAAAAGATTTTGCACTCTTACCATAATTTTATAACTTGATATAATAACTTTTAAATAAACACAGAAAACAGTTAATTTTTTGTTCATATGAACGTGGGTCATTTGATGTTCTCAATTTCTACAGAGCCTCAGTGTGCGACTCCAATCCAGGTCAGTCCATTGAACAAGACTTACAATTTAAAAGACATATCTGGCAATGGAAATTACTTAAGTGGATCACCTGATCTAGCATTTACTACTGGTATTTATGGCGAGCAAGATGAAGCAGTATTGATAAACAAAGATATTGGTTCGCAAATAACATTACTCTATGGACACAAAGGCCCAACTTTTACATTGGCTTTCTATGTTCTCATGAACGACGGTTCAAAAAAGGCCTTCGTTTATTCCGACTCATTTGAAATTATATTTGCGTTTCCTGTTGATCATCTGTTTCATGTGTCAGAGGTAGCGGTTAATTACAACTTGTATGGTGAAGTTATTCGTTGCAATGTCATGCGTTCTGAAGAGTGGACATTCTTTGCTCTTACATTTAACGGATTCGAAAGAAAAATACGACTTTGGCGAAACGGAGAGATTGCTTGTATGACTGATACGGAATTCTCGGAAATCAATTTTGGAAGCATTGTGTTTGGTGGTGACGAGAGTGTAATGAAGATGGCTAAGCTACAGGTTTACCGTGAGAGCCTTGATGAATATGAGATCAAAGAAGCGAGAAACCTGTAAAATGTTATTAGGAGTAAGAATTATTGTCTTTAGTAAATAGACATACACATCAGTTAATGATTATGATTATCAATTGAAATAATTGTAATCATCACCATATTCACTATCAGTGTCATCATCATCATCATCATCATCATAAATGTATTCATTTTATTTATTGTTTTGTTATCGTTATTATCAACATATGTATTCATTGTATTCTTGTTGTTTCTGGTGTTTGAGTCATAACTCCTTTTATGCATATTTTTTTATCCTTTCTAAAATTAGTACTATAGTTTAGAGTAAGGTATTTTCTAATAACAATGCTGTTTTTACTGTCGCCTTTGTCTTTTTATTCGGACTTAGAAGTAATATACATTTTTATTATTTTGCAGGTGATGAATGCTCGAAACCAAACCTTTTCCACGTCCACGTTTCCACAACTGGAAATGCGCCACCATCGGTTATAAGCCATTCTTCTACACACTCGGAGGTCTTCTGAGTATTGAGATGTCGCAGAAACATAAATTGTTTTGGAATTATTTATAATCATGAAACACAAAGCTGTGAAGAATTTAACGGAAATAATTTGTCAAATATTGAGAGAGATTTAATTAGAAAAAATTAAAAAAAGTACTACGTAGCAGTCCGGCAAAACGGTTGTAATTGAATAATACTGGAAATAAAAAAGTCAATACAATAAAGTAGAAAGTGAAAAACAAAATAATACTAATAAAACAAATAATAAAGCAATGATTTAACATTTTTTAAATGTTGTAAAAAGATACAAAGAACAATGTTTTGATTTTCATCTTTTCTATAACAAGAATATTCATGTTAGTGAGTAAACAATTTTTACATAATTAGGTAAAATGTTTACATAATTAGGTAAAACTGTTTACATAATTTGGTAAAAATGTTTACATAATTAGGTAAAAATGTTTACATAATTAGGTAAAAATGTTTACATATTATTATAAAGTTAAATTGTTTACATATTATTAGTTAAAGTTTAGGTAGGCTTACGTTCACATCATTAGATAAAACAAAAGTTTACCTTTATTAGGTAAAAACAAAAAAAGAACATGTTACCTTATTTATTAAGTAGAAAAGGTTTACATTTTTTACTATGTTTTAAGAAATTGCATGATATTTTTGCCTAGACTGTTCGATTCACAATATCGCGTTAAAACTTGCTCTTTTGTGTTTCAACTTTGATCAACTTTATTCTGTTTTGAATTTTGTTGTAGAATATAATATTAACTAAATGTAATAAAAAATATAGTAAATACGTCATTATTGAGAGGCTGTAGTACTACGTAGCAGTTCGGTAAACTAATTGCAATTTAAAATTGTGATTTAGGCCCACTATTACCGAAAATAGAGTAAAGGGCTACATGCCTTTCTCCCTCCCTAAAAAGACATGGTAATTTCATTTACTATTTTAAAATATTTTCGAATGCGGAAGCATTGATACAAATCAAAATTGACTTTGAAAAATAAACATCACAGATCGCTTTATATTACCGATACCGATTTAATATTTGGGATGATTTAACATTTGGGAGAGGAGAAAATCTGTCAAAAGATTATTAAATTAAATTATTAAAATTATTAAAATATGTTCTTGCTCAGACAATTATCTTTTGATAACGTCATCACGTCTACAAATTTGATTGACCTTGGTAACGTAATGTCACGTGTATTTTGTATAGAAATATTATATTATTATGAATGGTTTATTATTCTACGTGTCATTCAAAGTATATTGCGCCCCCTTTTGCTCTTATAGCTGAATTGTATTATCATCAGAAAAATAAAATTAAAAAAAACATAACCTGACTTGGCATAAAGAAATATGGTAAAATGAATTGTATTATGCTGAACTCTATAACTAAATAAAGTTTAAAATAAAACTAATAAAAATAGAAGAAGACATAATAAAATAAATGATAATAATAAATAAATAATAAAACAATTAAAATACATATATAGATATATATATATTTATAAACACATCAGGCACAGAAAAAGAAATAACAATAAAAATAAAGGAATCAAAATAAAAGAAACATGAGACAGACAGCAAATATTTCATGACAGTTTCAAAGAAAGGAAGTTGTTCATGTTAATTCTGACTAAATGAAATGTTCAGTAAATGTATTCAGTAAACACATTTAAAGTCATTAATTTAAACAATTAGTATTGGCAGATAAATGTGATATTTAATGTTGTATATTGTTTGTTATTGCATTAAATTAGATATATATTGTACCACGGTAGAGCTTGAACGTTAACATTTCTATTCTATCATTCACAATTTATCAAACATTATCTAGTAAATTGATGTAAGAGTTTGCAAATGACAGTTGTTAGCTGATAGATAAAATAATTAACTAAATAGCCTACAAATAACAACAATATTATAAATCAATCATTTATGTTGACGGTAGATACCTTTTGGAATAGTTTACCTGTCGACATAAACATGCTAATACCAGGGAGTTGTTATCTAATACAACCACCATTATTTGAACAGCTTTTAAAAAACTCATCTTTTCAACAAATATTTTCACCCTCGATAATCATATATCATGTGACCCGTCACTCTCATTGTTTTTTAATCGCTATTTATTTTATTTATTTCATGGATTACATTTAATTGTATGTGAAGCACATATAATAGGCTTTATCAGGAATGAAATATTAGCAAAAGTCATGTGATTAAAGTGACCAATCAAAATGTAGAAAGCCGAGTAAGCACGATTACTTTGACTTTAAATATATAAATTGCTGAAACTTTTATTCGTTAAAAAGTCCACAATTCAGAAATTGTTGAGAATCTATTTATATGGACAATTTTTTCCGTAAATAAAGGTACCATACCAGGTTAATATAATTTTATCACCGACATTGTATTTGTCACTATCGTATTCTAACTTAAATCCTAAACTCTAAATATTATACAGGTGATGAATGCCCAAAACCAAACCTTTTTCACGTTAAGCCAACTGGAACTGCGCCACCATCGGTTATAAGCCGTTTTTCTACACACTCAGTGGTCGTCTGCGCATTAGAGATGTCGCAGAAACATAAATTGTTTCGGAATTATTTTTAATCACGAAACAAAAAGCCGTGAAGAATTTAACGGAAATAATACTGAACCAGATTTAATTCGTCGTGTTTAAATTATCGTGTTTCTTTTTATTTGTTTAATAGTTACGTTACCTTTATCTATTAATGTTATATTATGTTTGTGTTGAAATGAGTACTACGTCCGGTAAAACTGTTGTTGTTGTAATTGAATAATGCGGGAAATAAAAAAGTCAATACAATAAAGTAGAAAGAGAAAAAGAAAATAATACTAATAGAACAAATAATAAAGCAATGATTCAACATTTTTTAAATGTTGTAAAAAGAAACAAAGACAATGTTTTTCTTTTCATCTTTTTTATAACAAGAATATTCATTTTAGTGAGTAAAAAATGTTTACAAAATTAGGTAAAAATGTTTATATAATTATTATTATAAAGTTAAATTGCTTACATATTATTAGTTAAAGTTTAAGTTGACTTAGGTTTACATCATTAGGTAAAACAAAAGTTTATTAAGTAGAAAACATTTACATTTTTTACTATGTTTTAAGAAATTATATTATATTTTCGCCTAGACTGTTCGATTCACAAGATCACGATAGAACTTGCGCTAGTGTGTTTCAACTTTAATCTGTTTTGAACTCGTCTATTGCAGAATATAATATTAACTAAACTTAATGAAAATATAGAAAATACGTCATTATTGATAGGCTGTAGCTAATTAGACTACAAAAATCCATCGAGATCAATGGCCATTTTTTAAATGTAGAGAAGTCTTATGCGTTGCTGTCGTCAAATAGAAATAAATAGTTAATTAATATTGATTCATTACTACCGGTAATCTATAGTTTGGCCTAAAATATTAACAATTTCTACATTTTATGGTCAAGTTTTGTTCACTATAAATTTTAATTATCTCTTATCTTTTTTAACACATCATGCATACTCACGTTTGTATTGTTTGTCTTGTTGTTTAAATACGTATGCAAGCGTAGTAGGATTACAATCTAAGTTTATTAACAGAAAGAAAGTAACAAACATACATACTTCGGAAGTAGATGTTCAAGTAACAAGTCAGTTCGTTTTTTACAAGAGAAAAAACTTAATCGAACTCATGATGTATTTGTTTATTTGTTTTTGTTTTCTTTTCAACTTTTTGAATTCTCATGCGGGTGAGTTGATTTTTATTTTTTTCTTCAACTTATAGTAAGTACTAATATAAACATTTTGAAATGCTATGATAGGCCAACTTGATATGTATTCTTACATCTTCAGATTGGTGTTTTATGCATTTCAGTAAAAAAGAAACTTTTGCTAAAATGCATTTAAACATAGTAAACATATATTTAAAAACAACTAATTCATAAAAACATTAAAATATAATTACAATATTTATGAGAATAGTAAAATGTATTTAAAACACTAATTCATATAGAAAAAATATAATGTAATATTTATGAGAATATTTTTATTTTCGTGTGTTTAAAAAATGTATGTAAATATTATGATATTTGCATCCTTCTGCTTTAAAATATAATGAATATAGTTCTTTGAAAGAGAATAAAAAAAAAACGGTCTACATAATTTTAGAATCTTTTCTTTATTAAAGTACATTTTTCTTAAACAATTTTTAATAAACGTATTTGAAAGAAATATAAAACTAATAATAAATTTAAGATAGAATAGAATTATGGGTACTTTTTAAAAAATCATCATTTATAACCAATTAAATCAAAATAGTAGATTTCTTAATAATGTATATAAGTGTTTGATTCCTTATACTTATACTTATCTCATACATGTACTATAATGCATAGCTCGTTGACAAATCTACATTTTGTAATAAAATAAAATCGTATTTCAGCACTCATATCTTATGGAAAGCCTGCAACATCATTGTCTGTATATCAAAGTTTTCTACCTGTATATTCGACTGACGGGAAGGAAAGAAACCCAGACTGTTTCCATTCAGGTGATATACTGTCTAGGCCACCGTAATCTAAAATAGATAATTATGTACAGCGATCCATATATGATTATACCATCGAGAAATAAGTAATATTTCTCCATCCATTGTTATATACGAAATTCGCATGGGTTAGACCTATTTGATTTGCGCGAGATGAAAATTGATACAAAGGCCAACAAAGGTATTTGGCGTTTTTCTACGATTTTGGCATAAAACTGATTCCATTCATGAAACTGCTATTTATTTAAGTGTCAAGAATTGTAATTGAGGAAATTTTATTTTCGGGCTATACTGGGCCACAACAACATGGCGAATATTTATTATTGGCCGCCTTGGCTATACGCTATTTAGAGCTATAACTAAAACAGATACAAATTCATAATATAAATATTTACATTTTTTAAAGGACAAACACAGGTTGGTGAATGGCTGAAAGTTGATCTTGGAGCCGACTATACGATTACAACAGTGGTCATCATTAATAAAATAAGTAAACTTATTTATCGCAATTAATAATATCATTTTCACCTTCAATTCCACGTACAATTATCATTTTTATACGTATTTAACTTATCATTTTACCTAATAATATATAAAAATAATATAATATATTATAAATAATATATAAATATATAAAACAATATTATTGTTTTATATATTTGCACATTCTACCAAAGTAGTCAAGCCGCTTGTGGAAAACAAAGAAAAACTAATCCGTAAACAGAACAAAAATTACCAAATCTAGACAAAACTCCACATAACTGCTTTCCGTTTACTATAGTACAAAACTCACATTTGTTTGTTAGTTATGTGAGCGTCTCACTAGACAATACAAATCAGTAGGCTGGGGACGGACGCAATTTGTATAATTATTTGTACTCTATGAAATGATGACTTTTTGGCTTTTCCTGTTGTTGTTGCCGCCAAACAATGGGCCAGAATTCATTTATGACATTGGTTTTTTTCTCCTTCTTTCTTATAGCCCACTTTTATTCATTCTTTCATATCCTAACATAATAATTAGAATTCTCCCTTTATATAAACCATTATTATCTAACATATTTAACATTTGTCCACTTAAATTATTTATGTTATTTTCTGAACAAACAAGACTTATTCAAATTATGTGTCAAATCATGATTTTACCAACAATTCATGACCAAATAATATGGGTGGTTTATTATACTTTGTGATGTATCATTCCTTAACCAGTAAAACAATTTCGTCAATGGATTTGGCCCACTGTGTGCCGCAGTCATTATTGATCGTTATGTTATTCATTGTTTATCGTTACGGTATCATTATAGATCGTTACGGTATCGTTATCGATGTCACTATCACTATTGATATCAATATTATTATGATCATCATTACTTAAATCTTACGTACATCTTAACTTAATTAAATATTTATAAACAGCTCCATCTGATTTTAACAATGAACGAATTTCTGGTGCTGTGGTAACTATTAAAACGGATGATATGAGTACAGAAACCACGTGTGGTCATACTGTAACAATTGCCGATTCGTTACGCGCTCCATTGATTCAATTTACCTGCAACCCACCAATCAGAGGACGCTACGTGAAACTATGGTTTCCGAATAAAATGGAATTCATTACCATTTGTGAAATTAAGGTCTACACAGATGATTTAAGCCAAGGTAAGTTGTTAGATAAACCTTTTTTTTAAATAGTAGGCCTATTATTTTTAATTAGTTGTTGTTGTTATTTTCTTTGTTTAACTGCCCGATATAACGACACCTACACCAGTTGAAAGTTTTCGTCCTGAATTATTTTTTTGGGATATACAAAAAGGCAATGTCTATTGATTTTCTGGAAAATCGATATATTGGTGATGTCACAAAAGTAAAAAAATAGAATATCCGAATCTTTAATAAGGGATCGAAATATTAAATATCGCGCCCTCTTTTGATCTCCCCTTTTTGTCAAGCGCTTAACTTATCTTTGTATTACTTCTTTTTCAGTTTTAATAATTTAGTTATACTCATGTACGACAAGCCAATGTACAGAGACGAGAGTGGGAAAAGATTTTGCACTCTTACCATAATTTTATAACTTGATATAATATATTTCAATAAACACAGAAAACCGTTAATAATTTGTTCATATGATACCAAAATTAGCCTATTCTACGTAGGTCATTTGATGTTCTAAATTTTACAGAGCCTCAGTGTGCGACTCCAATCCAAGTCAGTCCATTGAACAAGACTTTCCATTTACAAGACATATCTGGCAATGGAAATTACTTAAGTGGATCGCCTGATATAGCATTTACTACTGGTATTTATGGCGAGCAAGATGGAGCAGTATTGATAAACAAAGATATTGGTTCGCAAATAACATTACTCTATGGACACAAAGGCCCAACTTTTACATTGGCTTTCTATGTTTTCATGAACGACAATTCGAAAAAGGCCTTCGTTTATTCCGACTCATTTGAAATTATATTTGCGTTTCCTGTTGATCATCTGTTTCATGTGTCAGAGGTAGCGGTTAATTACAACTTGTATGGTGAAGTTATTCGTTGCAATGTCATGCGTTCTGAAGAGTGGACATTCTTTGCTCTTACATTCAACGGATTCGAAAGAAAAATACGACTTTGGCGAAACGGGGAGATTGCTTGTATGACTGATACGGAATTCTCGGAAATCAATTTTGGAAGCATTGTGTTTGGTGGTGACGAGAGTGTAATGAAGATGGCTAAGCTACAGGTTTACCGTGAGAGCCTTGATGAATATGAGATCAAAGAAGCGAGAGACCTGCACAATGTTATTAGAAGTAAGAATTATTGTCTTTAGTAAATAGACATACACATCAGTTAATGATTATGATTATCAGTTGAAATCATTGTAATCATCACCATATTCACTATCAGTGTCATCATCATCATCATCATAAATGTATTCATTTTATTTATTGTTTTGTTATCGTTATTATCAACATAATTATATATTCATTGTATTCTTGTTGTTTCTGGTGTTGGAGTCATAACTTTGTTTATGTATATTTTTTATCCTTTCTAAAATTAGTACTATAGTTTATAGTAAGGTATTTTCTAATAACAATGCCGTTTTTACTGTCGCCTTTGTCCTTTTATTCTGATTTAAAGGTAATATATATTTTTATTATTTTGCAGGTGATGAATGCTCGAAACCAAACCTTTTCCACGTCCACGTTTCCACAACTGGAAATGCGCCACCATCGGTTATAAGCCGTTCTTCTACACACTCGGAGGTCTTCTGCGTATTGAGATGTCGCAGAAACATAAATTGTTTTGGAATTATTTATGATCACAAAACAAAAAGCTGTGAAGAATTTAACAGAAATAATTTGTTAAATATTGAGACAGATTTAATTCGCAAGTACTACGTAGCAGTTCGGTAAACTAATTGCAAGTTTAAAATTGTGATTTAGGCCTACTATTACCGAAAATATAGTAAAAGGCTACATGGCTTTCTATCTCCCTAAAATTTATTGTGCAAAAAAGTACATAGTAATTTCATTTTTACTATTTAAAAATATTTCGAACGCGGCAGCATTGATACAAATCAAAATTGACTTGGAAAATAAAACATCACAGATCGCTTTATATTACTGATACCGATTTTATTTAATATTGGGGATGATTTAACATTTGGGAGAAAATCTGTCTAAAGATTATTAAATTAAATTATTAAAATTATTAAAATATGTTCTTGGTCAGGCAATTATCTTTTGATAGCGTCATCACGTCTACAAATTTGATTGACCTTGGTAACGTAATGTCACGTGTATTATGAATGGTTTATTATTCTACGTGTCATTCAAAGTATATTGCGCCCCCTTTCGCTCTTATAGCTGAATTGTATTATCATCAGAAAAATAACATTTAAAAAAACATAACCTGACATAAAGAAATATGATATATATTAATTGTATTATGCTGGACTCTATAACTAAATAAAGTTTTTACATAATAAAATAAAATGATAATAATAAATAAATAATGAAATCATAATAAAAATTGAATAAAATAGAACTTGTTCTATTGTGTTTCAACTTTATTCTGTTTTGAACTCGTCGGTTGTAGAATATAATATTAACTAAAGTTAATGAAAATATAGTAAATACGTCATTATTGACAGGCTGTAGCTAATTAGACTACGAAAATCCATCGAGATCAATGGCCATTTTTGAAATGTAGAGAAGTCTTATGCGTTGCTGACGTCAAATAGAAATAAATAGTTAATTAATATTGATACATTACAACCGGTAATCTATAGTTTGGCCTAAAATATTGACAATTTTTACATTTTATGGTCACAATAAATGGTAATTATCTCTTAAATTTTTTAACACATCATACATACTCACGTTTGTATTGTTTGTCTTGTTGTTTGAATATGTATGCAAGCGTAGTAGGATTACAATGTAAGTTTATTAACAGAAAGAATGTAACCAACATACATACTTCGGAAATAGTAACAAGTCAATCCGTTTTACAAGAGAAAAACTTAATCGAACTCATGATGTATTTGTTTATTTGTTTTTGTTTTCTTTTCAACTTTTTGAATTCTCATGCGGGTGAGTTGATTCTTATTTTTTTCTTCAAATAGGTAGTACTAATACAAATTGGTGTTTTGTGCATTTCAGTAAAAAAAATTGGTATTTTTTTGGCTAAAATGCAACTAATTCATAAAAACATTCCAAATTCAATTACAATATTTATGAGAATAGTAAATAATGTATTTAAAACACTAATTCATATAGAAAAAAAATATCATGTAATATTAATGAGAATATTTGTTTTCGTATGTTTAAAAAATATATGTAAATAATATGATATTTGCGCTCTTCTGCTTTCAAATATAATGAATATAGTTCTTTGAATGCAAAAAGAATGAAAAAACGGTCTTCATAATTTTAGATTCTTTTCTTTATTAAAAAATAATGCGTATACATTTTTCTTATATGAAATATTTGAAAGAAATATAAAACTAATAATAAATTTAAGATTTATAGTTAATAGAATAGAATTTTGGAACGACGATAAAGGCATCATGCACATATCGCTACTTTTTAAAGAATCTTTATTTATAACCAATTAAATCAAAATATTAGATTTCTAAATAATTTATATAAGTGTTTATACTAAATATAATACTTATCTCATAGGCCTATATGTACTATAATCCATAGCTTGTTGACAAATCTACACTTTGTAATGAAAAAAATTTTTTATTTCAGCACTCATATCTTATGGGAAGCCAGGTTCTTCACCTGTATATTCGACTGACGGGAAGGAAAGAACATACTGTTTCCATTCAGGTGATATACAGTCTAGACCACCGTAATCTAAAATAAATAATTATGTACAGCGATCCATATATGGTTATACCATGGAGAAAAAAGTTATATTTCTCCATCCATGGTTATATACAAAATTCGCATAGGTTAGGCATATTTGGTTTGCGCGAGATGAAAATTGATACAAAGGCCAACAAAGGGATTTGGCGTTTTTTCATCGATTTTGGCATAACACTGATTCCATTCGTGAAACTGTAACAGGTTCAGCTATTTAAGTGTCAAGAATTGCAATTAAGGAAATTTTATTTTTGGGCTATACCGGGCCACAAAAATATGGCGAATATTTACTATTGGCCGCCTTGGCTATACGGTATTTAGGGCTATAACTTTACGTAAACAGATACAAATTCATAACATAAAATATTTACATTTGTTAAAGCAAAAAAACAGGTTGGTGAATGGCTGAAAGTTGATCTTGGAGCAAACTATACGATTACAACAGTGGTCATCGTTAATAGAATAAGTAAACTTTTTTATCGCAATTATTAATGTCATTTTCACCTTACATTCCACGTACAATTATCATTTTTATACGTATTTAAATTATCATTTTACCTAATAAATATAAAAATAATATAATATATTATAAATAATATATAAATATATAAAACAATATTATTGTTTTATATATTTGCACATTCTACGAAAGTAGTCAAGCCGCTTGTGGAAAACAAAAGAAAAACTAATCCGTAAACAAAACAAAAAATACCAAATCTAGACAAAACTCCACATAACTGCTTTCCGTTTACTATAGTACAAAACTCACATTTGTTTGTTAATTATGTAAGCATCTCACTAGACAATACAAATCAGTAGGCTGGGGACGGACGCATTTTGTATAATTATTTGTGAAATGATGACTCTTTGGCTTTTTCTGTTGTTGTTGCGGCCAAACAATGGGCCAGAATTCAAACTCTTTTGACTTTATGACATTTTGTTTTGTCCTTTTTTATAGCCCACTTTTATTCATTCTTTCCTGCATATCCTAACATAATATTTAGAATTCTCTTTTTCGTTGTATAAACCATTATTATCTAATATATTTAACATTTGTCCACTTAAATTATTTATGTTAATTTCTGAACAAACAAGACTTATTCAAATTATGTGTCAAATCATGATTTTACCAACAATTCATGACCACGTGATTTTTCATTCCTTAACCAGTAAAACAATTTTGTCAATAGATTTGGTCCACTGTGTGCCGTAGTCATTATTGATCGTTATGGTATTCATTTTTTATCGTTACGGTATCATTATCAATCGTTACGGTATCGTTATCGATATTGATGTCACTATCAGTATTGATCAATATTATTATGATCATCATTACTTAAATCTTACGTACATCTTAACTAAATATTTATAAACAGCTTCATCTGATTTTAACAATGAACGAATTGCTGGTGCTGTGGTAACGATTAAAACGGATGATATGAGTACACAAACCACGTGTGGTCATACTGTAACAATTGCCGATTCGTTACGCGCTCCATTGATTGAATTTACCTGCAACCCACCAATCAGAGGACGCTACGTGAAACTATGGTTTCCGAATAAAAAGGAATACATTACCATTTGTGAAATTAAGGTCTACACAGATGATTTAAGCCAAGGTAAGTTGTTAGATAGGCCTAGTTTTTTTTTTATAATATGCCTTTTATTATTTCTTTGTTTAATTGTCCAATATAACGACACCACCTTAAAGTTTTCGTCTTGAATTATTTTTTTTGGATATACAAAGAGGCAATGACTATTGATTTTCAGGAAAATCGAAATATTGGTGATGTCACAAAAGTGAAAAATGGAGTATCTGTATCTTTAATATGGGATCGAAATATTAAATAGCGCGCCCTTTATTGATCTCCCCTTTTGTCAAGCGCTTAACTTATCATTGTATTACTTCTTTTTCAGTTTTAATAATTTTGTACGAAGCCAATGTACAGAAACGAGAGTGGGAAAAGATTTTGCACTCTTACCATAATTTTATAACTTGATATAATAACTTTTAAATAAAGACAGAAAACAGTTAACTTTTTGTTCATATGAACGTGGGTCATTTGATGTTCTCAATTTCTACAGAGCCTCAGTGTGCGACTCCAATCCAGGTCAGTCCATTGAACAAGACTTACTATTTAAAAGACATATCTGGCAATGGAAATTACTTAAGTGGATCACCTGATCTAGCATTTACTACTGGTATTTATGGCGAGCAAGATGAAGCAGTATTGATAAACAAAGATATTGGTTCGCAAATAACATTACTCTATGGACACAATTAAGGCCCGACCTTTACATTGGCTTTCTATGTTCTCATGAACGACGGTTCAAAAAAGGCCTTCGTTTATTCCGACTCATTTGAAATTATATTTGCGTTTCCTGTTGATCATCTATATCATGTGTCAGAGGTAGCAGTTAATTACAACGTGTATGGTGAAGTTATTCGTTGCCATGCCTTGCGTTCTGAAGAGTGGACATTCTTTGCTCTTACTTTCAACGGATTCGAAAGAAAAATACGACTTTGGAGAAACGGGGAGATTGCTTGTATGGCTGATACGGGATTCTCAGAAATCAATTTTGGAAGCATTGTGTTTGGTGGTGACGAGAGTGTAATGAAGATGGCCAAGCTACAGGTTTACTATGAGAGCCTTGATGAATATGAGATAAAAGAAGCGAGAGACCTGGATAATGTTATTAGGAGTAAGAATTATTGTCCTTAATACACATCAGTTAATGATTATGATTATCAGTTGAAATCATTGTAATCATCATCATCATAAACGTATTGATTTTATTTATTGTTATCCTTACTATCAACATTCATTGTATTCTTGTTATTTCTGGTTTTTGAGTCATAACTCCTTTTTATGCATATTTTTTTATCCTTTCTAATAAGTACTATAGTTTATAGTAAGTATTTCTAATAACAATGCCGTTTTTACTTTCGCCTTTGTCTTTTTATTCTGACTTATAAGTAGTATACATTTTGATTATTTTGCAGGTGATGAATGTCCGAAACCAAACCTTTTCCATGTCCACGTATCCACAACTGGAAATGCGCCACCATCGGTTGTAAGCCGTTCTTCTACACACTTGGAGGTCTTTTGCGTATTGAGATGTCGCAGAAACATAAATTGTTTTGGAATTATTTATAATCACGAAACACAAAGCTGTGAAGAATTTAACGGAAATAATTTGTCAAATATTGAGACAGATTTAATTCGCAAGTACTACGTGGCAGTTCGGTAAACTGATTGCAGATTTAAAATTGTGATTTAGGCCTACTATTACCGAAAATAGAGTAAAAGGCTAAATAGCTTTCTCCCTCCCTAAAATGTATTGTGCGAAAAAGTACATAGTAATTTCATTTACAATTTTAAAATATTTCGAACGTGGCAGCATTGATACAAATCAAAATTGACTTCGAAAATAAAACATCACAGATCGCTTTATATTACCGATACCGATTTTATATTTGGGATGATTTAACATTTTGGAGAAAATCTGTCAAAAGATTATTAAATTAAATTATTAAAATTATTAAAATATGTTCTTCGTCAGGCAATTATCTTTTGATAACGTCATCACGTCTACAAATTTGATTGACCTTGGTAACGTAATGTCACGTGTATTTTGTATAGAAATCTTATTATTATGAATGGTCCGGTTTATTATTATACGTATATTATTTTATAAGTAAATTGCGTCCACTTTCGCACTTAAAAAAACATCTGTTTTTAAAGGTTAGTTAATGACATTTTAAAAATAGCTGAATTGTATTCATCATCAGCAAAAAAAAAAAAAAAACAAACAAAACAAATATTTAAAAAAACATAACCTAACCTGGCATAAAGAAATAAAAAATAAAAAATAAAACTAACAAAAATAGATAAATAAAAATAAATAAAATAGAATGATAATAATAAATAAATAAATAATAAAATCATAATAAAAATATAATAATATAACAATAAAAATACATATATATATAATATATATATAAACACATCAGACACAGAGAAAGAAATAACATTAAAAATAAAGGAATCAAAAGAAAAGAAACATGAGACAGACAGCAAATATGTCATGACAGTTTCAAAGAAAGGAAGTTTTTCATGTTAAGTCTGACTAAATGAAATTTTCAGTAAATGTAGTCAGTAAACACATTTATTTAAAGTCATTTAAACAATTAGTCAGATAAATGTGATATTTAAGGTAGTATATTGTTTGTTATTACATTGAATTAGATATATATTGTACCACGGTGGAGCTTTAACATAAAAACATTTCACTTTTAAGCTAAAAAGGCATCTATTATCCACATATAATCACTGAATCCTAAATAATATTAATTCAAATTTCATTGATATTTTCAATCGGTTGTTTTTGTTTACTTTGGTTTTTTTAATGATTTTTTGATATTTTTTATTTTTTGGCAGCCCACCACAAATTTACACTTTCTGGGGTTCGCCTCTCTTATTTAAAATTGTTTTTTTTTACAAACACTGTTAATAGAAAAAAGAAGAGAAATAAATGTTCGGAATAATAATAACGAAAGTTTAGCAACTTTGTGTAAACATTTTGATTGGCATTTACAATTTATCAAAAATTATCTAGTAAATTGATGTAAGAGTTTGCAAATGACAGTTGTAGCCGATAAATAAAATAATTAACTAAATACAAATAACAACAAAATAAATCAATCATTTTTTTTTATTTGTTCACTTTTGAAAAAATGTAAAATATCATAACACATTAAGATTAAAGGAAAGGAAATATTCAAAAAGGTTCCAATTCCACGAATTGAAAAAATGACGTTTCGTTTAATATGACTAATAATAGAGATTTTTAGACAAGAATTTCCCTTCTCATCAATCAAAGGTTTTAATTCTGTTTTCAATTTTTACAAAAACTTTTATCTTGAATGTTTTGAACTTGATCGTTTGTATATTATTCGTTTTATTATAATAGAATTTAAAATGCATTTAAAGTCAATTCTAAAGTTTGCTAGTGTCTATTTCTTCAACTTGTTTTCTGCAGATTGTCGAAGTTTGTCAACGGGTTTATACTTGTAAACTTTTGAAAACCTTTCTTGATAAACTCGGAGTTTCCTCGAGTTTACAGTTCTTAGGTTTACATCATTAGGTAAAACAAAAGTTTATTAAGTAGAAAACGTTTACATTTTTTACTATGTTTTAAGAAATTACATTATATTTTCGCCTAGGCTGTTCGATTCACAATATCGCGATAGAACTTGTTCTATTGTGTTTCAACTTTATTCTGTTTTGAACTCGTCGGTTGTAGAATATAATATTAACTAAAGTTAATGAAAATATAGTAAACACGTCATTATTGACAGGCTGTAGCTAATTAGACTATGAAAATCCATCGAGATCAATGGCCATTTTTGAAATGTAGAGAAGTCTTATGTGTTGCTGACGACAAATAGAAATAAATAGTTAATTAATATTGATACATTACAACCGGTAATCTATAGTTTGGCCTACAATATTAACAATCTTTACATTTTATGGTCCCGTTTTGTTTACAATAAATGTTAATTATCTCTTAAATTTTTTAACACATCATACATACTCACGTTTTTATTGTTTGTCTTGTTGTTTGAATATGTATGCAAGCGTAGTAGGATTACAATGTCAGTTTATTAACAGAAAGAATTTAACCAACATACATACTTCGGAAATAGTAACACGTCAATCCGTTTTACAAGAGAAAAACTTAATCGAACTCATGATGTATTTGTTTATTTGTTTTTGTTTTCTTTTCACCTATTTGAATTCTCATGCGGGTGAGTTGATTCTTATTTTTTTCTTCAAATAGGTAGTACTAATATAAACATTTTGAAATGCTATGATAGGCCAACTTGATATGTATTCTTACATCTTCAGATAGGTGTTTTGTGCATTTCAGTCAAAAAGAAACTTGTATTTTTTTCTAAAATGCATTTAAACATAGTAAACATATATTTAAAAATAATTAATTAATAAAAACATTCCAAAAATTCAATTACAATATTTATGAGAATAGATAATCTATTTAAAACACTAGGCCTAATTCATATAGAAAAAAAATATACTTATTGTTGATCACGAAACAAAAAGCTGTGAAGAATTTTAACGGAAATAATTTGTCAAATATTGAGACAGATTTAATTCGCAAGTACTACATAGCAGTCTGGTAAAACTGTTGTTGTAATTGAATAATAATAAAAGTCAATACAATAAAGTAGAAAAAGAAAGTAAATAATAAGTAAAATAATACTAATAAAACAAATAAAGCAATGATTTAACATTTTTTAAATGTTGTAAAAGGAAACAAAGAGCAATGTGTTTATTTTCATCTTTTCAATAACAAGAATATTCATGTTAAAAATGTTTACATAGTTAGGTAAAAATGTTTACATAATTATTATTATAAAGTGAAATTGTTTACATATTATTAGTTAATGTTTAAGTAGGCTTAGGTCTACATCATTAGGTAAAACAAAAGTTTACATTTATTAAGTAAAAATAAAAAATAACATATTAGTTTATTTATTAAGTAGAAAAAACTCTTTAATTAGTAACCTTGATATCTCAATAAGAATTTTCTTCTATGTCTGCATGTGCTAAATAATTCGTTTCTTTGATTAAGAGAGCAAATATCAGGCTTATAATATAATGAAATATTTCACTTGCAGACATAGGTTGCAGCGTTTACTTATATTGGAATAAGGCCTACATTTGGCTAATACTCGCCATTTAATATTATATTTAATGTTGTCATCTTTAAGTTTCCAAACATGTTGGCTAAGCACTGTACTATTTTTATACTTTTCATTACGGAAGGAGCTTGTATGCCCATTGTATCTACACTTAAAAGTATTTTCTGTCAGTCCAACATATGTTTCAACTTTGTTAGTGTAATTTCTTGTGACAGTGGCCTGGTATACTACACCACTTGTTAAGCATTTCCCATATAAAGGGCAAATCAAATACAAATATATAAACTGAAAGATACACAAATTATGATAAATAAGTTAACAAACGTTTCATAACTAAACGACTTTTTTTATTAAACATGTAAATATATATGAGATTCTGTAATTGTTGTTTATGTATAACATTGAATGAATAAAGGTGGTAGTTAACCACAAAAGAAAAAAAAAAGTAGAAAAGTTTTACATTAATTTTACTATGCTTTAAGAAATTACATTATATTTTCGCCTAGACTGTTTGATTCACAATATCACGATAGAACTTGCTATATTGTGATTCAACTTTGACAAAACTTTATTCTGTTTTGAACTCGTCGGTTGTAGAATATAATTTTAAATAAATTTAATGAAAATAGTAAATAGGTCATTATTGACAGGCTAGCTAATTAGACTACGACAATCCATCGAGATCAATGGCGATGTTTTAATATACAGAAGTCTTATGCGTTGCTGAAGTAAAATTTCTATAACCCAAGAATAGTTACTCAATTATTTAGTGAAGCATCCATTCATTGACTGCGGCTGTAAGTAACGAAGATTCTAAATTTCATCCGCCAGAGCGCCTCTTAAGTTTACGCATGTGCACTTAATTCCTATAAGTAAACTATCTTAAACGTTGAGGGCACTTTTGGAACGTGGTTCTTCCAATAAAAGAATAGATAGAGTTAAATCGACTAAATTCCTTGGAGTACATATTGATGAATTTCTCACATATTATAAGAATCACATCAATGTTACAGCTAGGAAAATATCTCGATATGTAGGCATACTATATAAAGTAAGACATTTTTTACCAACCTATGCTCTCTGGACAATATACAAATCACTCATTGAACCAGTATTAAATTATTGCAACATACTATGGTGTAGTACATTTCCAAGTTATCTAGATGAGTTAGTTATTTAAACTCCAGAAAAGGGCATTTCGAGCTATAACATGGTCATAGTTTAATGATTCAATGACTGAATGTTTCTATAAATTTAAACTTCTTAAAATTGCGGATATCAATAGGTACCAAATTGAGCTTTTCATGTATAATGTTACTACTAATCAGGACGTGCGTTTTTCATCGCTCTTTATTAAAAATGGTTCTTACCATTATTATAATGTAAGTAAACGTATGGCTTAAAGCAAATAAGCTGTTACTGAATGTCAGCAAAACTAATTACGTTGTTTTTAGAACTACCCAAAAGAACTTTGACAAAAACCAGTTTAAAATAAAAATGAATAATGTGTTATTACATAGAAAAGAAAATGTGACATTTCTAGGTGTAATTTTAAACGAAAATCTTAACTGGAAACATCACATACAGCTTATTAGGAAAAAAATGTCTAGGGCAATTGGTATACTTTTAAAAGTAAGAGAATTCTTTCCTCATAAAGTCCGTATTAGTCTTTATAACACCTTAGTATTACCTCACCTTCAGTATGGTAACTTAATATAGGGAAATACATACAAGAGCAAATTAGAAGTAATACTAAAACTCCAAAAGAGAGCAGCTGTAAAATGCATTACCTTCTCTAAATCCAGACAAGCCTCAGAGCCACTGTTTAAGAAACTAAAAATAATAAACGTTTATGATATTTACAAAGTAAACGTCATAGGATTTATGGCAAACGTAAAATTCAATGAATTACCACATCACATTTTAAATATTTTTAATTACTGTGACAGTATTAGGCCTACTCATAACCTCAGAACAGAAACTGAATTCGAAATTCCCTTCACAAGACTAACTTGCAGTCAACAGTTTATACACATATATGGACCAAAATTGTGGAAAGAATTCACTTGTAATGGTGGTAATAAACCGGTTATCTTAAAGAAACAAAATAAATGTATAAAAAAACAGGTCAAAAAATACTTTTTATCACTCTATGCTGATTAACAACACCTTTGTTTATTTAAGTTCTATATACTTGTTCTTATGTAAAAGGGTCCTACAAAAAAACGAAGCTACAGCTTTTTTATGCAGGATCCCTGTTTTCAGTTGTACTGTAATTATGATGTACTGTAATTGATGACTAAATAAATGTGGAATAAATAATACAAGATCTAAAGACAAAATGAGATTAAGAAAACGTAATCGTACTTCCACTAGTTTTACTGTGTCATGTGTGGGACCTAAATTGTGGAATGACTTGAATTACGAACTACAAAGTACCAAATCAATATTTATATTTAAATCATTGTTTAAAGAACATTTATTATCATTTTACAAATAATTTTAAAATAATACTTGTTGCAGGATTTAGCTTTTTTTATTATTTATGTTTTAGTTTTTAGGCTAGTTAGGGACGTAGGGGGACACAACTAATCAAGCTCTTTTGAGTTTTTATGTGTTTCCTTTTCATCTTTTTTTTTCTATGTTCTCATATATTGTTGTATATTTTCATGATTGATGATGAATAAAGAATATTTGAATTTGAAGGTCACTGTGTGTTTTTAAATTATGCATTTAAATAGTTAATCAATATTCATTACAATCGGTAATCTATAGTTTTGCCTCAAATATGAACAATTTAAATTTTTACATTTATGATCAAGTTTTGTTCACTATAAATTTAAATTATTATATTGTTAACACATCATGCATACAAACGTTTGTATTGTTTTAGTGTTACATTAAAAATTATTTTAATATGTATGCAAGCGTAGTAGGATTACAATGCCAGTTTATTAACAGAAAGAATGTAACCAACATACATACTTCGGAAATAGTAACAAGTCAATCCGTTTTACAAGAGAAAAACTTAATCGAACTCATGATGTATTTGTTTATTTGTTTTTGTTTTCTTTTCACCTATTTGAATTCTCATGCGGGTGAGTTTATTTTAATTTTTTTCTTCAAGCAGGTAGTACTAATATAACAATTTTGAAATGCTATGATAGGCAACTTGATATGCATTCTTACATCTTCAGATTGGTGTTTTGTGTATTTCAGTCCAAAAAATGTGTTTTTTTTGTGCTAAAATGCATTATTAAAGCACAGTAAACATATATTTAAAAATAACTAATTCATAAAAACATTCCAAATTCAATTACAATATTTATGAGAATAGTAAATAATGTATTTAAAACACTAATTCATATAGAAAAAAAATATAATGTAATATTTATGAGAATGTTTATTTTCGTGTGTTTAAAAAATGTATGTAAATATTATTATGATATTTGCAGTCTTCTGCTTTAAAATATAATGAATATAGTTCTTTGAAAGAGAATGAAAAAAAACGGTCTACATAATTTTAGATTCTTTTCTTTATTAAATTACATTTTTCTTATGTACAATTTTTAATAAACGTATTTGAAAGAAATATAAAACTAATAATAAATTTAAGATTTATAGCTAATAGAAAAGAATTTTGGAACGACGATAAAGGAATGAACATATCGCTACTTTTTAAAGAATCATTATTTGTAACCAATTAAATCAAAATAGTAGATTTCTTATCTCATTTATGATTTACTCATATCTTATGGAAAGCCTGCAACATCATTGTCTGTATATCAAAGTTTTCTACCTGTATATTTGACTGACGGGAAGGAAATAGAACCAGGCTGTTTCCATTCAGGTGATATACTGTCTAGGCCACCGTAATCTAAAATAAATAATTATGTACAGCGATCCATATATGGTTATACCATGGAGAAATAAGTTATATTTCTCCATCCATGGTTATATACGAAATTCGCATGGGTTAGGCCTATTTGGTTTGCGCGAGATGAACATTGATACAAATGCCAACAAAGGGATTTGGCGTTTTTTCATCGATTTTGGCATAAAACTTATTCCATTCGTGAAACTGTAATTCAGCTATTCAAGTGTCAAGAATTGCAATTGAGGAGATTTTATTTTCGGGCTATACTGGGCCACAGAAATATGGCGAATATTTACTATTGGCCGCCTTGGCTATATGCTATTTAGGGCTATAACTTTACGTAAACAGATACAAATTCATAACATAAATATTTACATTTTTTAAATCACAAACACAGGTTGGTGAGTGGCTGAAAGTTGATCTTGGAGCCGACTATACGATTACAACAGTGGTCATCATTAATAGAATAAGTAAACTTATTTATCGCAATTAATAATGTCATTTTCACCTTCCATTCCACGTACAATTATCATTTTTATACGTATTTAACTTATCATTTTACCTAATAACATATAAAAATAATATAATATATTATAAATAATATATAAATATATAAAACAATATTATTGTTTTATATATTTGCACATTCTACCAAAGTAGTTAAGGCACTTGTGGAAAACAAAACAAAAATTACCAAATCTAGTCAAAACTCCACATAACTGCTTTCCGTTTACTATAGTACAAAACTCACATTTGTTTGTTAGTTATGTGAGCGTCTCACTAGACAATACAAATCAGTAGGGTGGGGACGGACGCATTTTGTATAATTATTTGTACTCTATGAAATGATGACTTTTTGGCTTTTCCTGTTGTTGTTGCCGCCAAACAATGGGCCAGAATTCATTTATGACTTTGGTTTTTTTTCTCCTTCTTTCTTATAGCCCACTTTTATTCATTCTTTCATATCCTAACATAATAATTAGAATTCTCCCTTTATATAAACCATTATTATCTAACATATTTAACATTTGTCCACTTAAATTATTTATGTCATTTTCTGAACAAACAAGACTTATTCAAATTATGTGTCAAATCATGATTTTACCAACAATTCATGACCAAAGAATATGGGTGGTTTATTATACTTTGTGATGTATCATTCCTTAACCAGTAAAACAATTTCGTCAATGGATTTGGCCCACTGTGTGCCGCAGTCATTATTGATCGTTATGTTATTCATTTTTTATCGTTACGGTATCATTATCGATCGTTACGGTATCGTTATCGATGTCACTATCACTATTGATATCAATATTATTATGATCATCATTACTTAAATCTTACGTACATCTTAACTTAATTAAATATTTCTAAACAGCTCCATCTGATTTTAACAATGAACGAATTGCTGGTGCTGTGGTAACTATTAAAACGGATGATATGAGTACAGAAACCACGTGTGGTCATACTGTAACAATTGCCGATTCGTTACGCGCTCCATTGATTCAATTTACCTGCAACCCACCAATCAGAGGACGCTACGTGAAACTATGCTTTCCGAATAAAAAGAAATTCATTACCATTTGTGAAATTAAGGTCTACACAGATGATTTAAGCCAAGGTAAGTTGTTAGATAAACCTTTTTTTTTAAATAGTAGGCCTATTATTAACTTATCTTTGTATTACTTCTTTTTCAGTTTTAATAATTTAGTTATACTCATGTACGACAAGCCAATGTACAGAGACGAGAGTGGGAAAAGATTTTGCACTCTTACCATAATGTTATAACTTGATATAATATATTTCAATAAACACAGAAAACCGTTAATAATTTGTTCATATGATACCAAAATTAGCCTATTCTACGTAGGTCATTTGATGTTCTAAATTTTACAGAGCCTCAGTGTGCGACTCCAATCCAAGTCAGTCCATTGAACAAAACTTTCCATTTACAAGACATATCTGGCAATGGAAATTACTTAAGTGGATCGCCTGATATAGCATTTACTACTGGTATTTATGGCGAGCAAGATGGAGCAGTATTGATAAACAAAGATATTGGTTCGCAAATAACATTACTCTATGGACACAAAGGCCCAACTTTTACATTGGCTTTCTATGTTTTCATGAACGACAGTTCGAAAAAGGCCTTCGTTTATTCCGACTCATTTGAAATTATATTTGCGTTTCCTGTTGATCATCTGTTTCATGTGTCAGAGGTAGCGGTTAATTACAACTTGTATGGTGAAGTTATTCGTTGCCATGCCTTGCGTTCTGAAGAGTGGACATTCTTTGCTCTTACATTCAACAGATTCGAAAGAAAAATACGATTTTGGCGAAACGGGGAGATTGCTTGTATGGCTGATACGGAATTCTCGGAAATCAATTTTGGAAGCATTGTGTTTGGTTGCGACGAGAGTGTAATGAAGATGGCCAAGCTACAGGTTTACCGTGAGAGCCTTGATGAATATGAGATCAAAGAAGCGAGAGACCTGTACAAGGTTATTAGGAGTAAGAATTATTGTCTTTAGTAAATAGACATATACATCAGTTAATGATTATGATTATCAGTTGAAATAATTGTAATCATCATCATATTCACTATCAGTGTCACCATCATCATCATCATCATCATCATAAATGTATTCATTTTATTTATTGTTTTGTTATCGTTATTATCAACAAATATATTCATTGTAGTCTTGTTGTTTCTGGTGTTTAATAATAACAATAACAACTTTATTTAAAAACGGATGCAACACTTGAATCACCATATTGGTGTTTTTCACAAGGCCGTTACTTACTACAAAACTATTTATACTATTACACAAGTTATTAATTACAGTACAAAAACAACAACAACAAAAAAAAAAAAAAAAAAAAAAAAGATTTCATGAAAAAATATAGAGTTTCAAGTATATTTTATCTTTGGTCATTTATCATTTTTTTAAATATATGTATATTAGGAGCTGTAATTGCATTTGAGTTTATAGCATTTAAACTATTCCATAGCTTTGCGCCAGAATACGAGAAACTTTTCTTTTTATACTCAGTGTTTGCCTTATGTAAACTTAGAATATCTTTTGATCTAGTATTATATGTTTGTTTGCGTTCATAGAATCTGTTTCTTAAGTAGGATGGTGTCAAGTTATTCATTATTTTATACATTGTGACTGCTTCGTTGTAATATTGTTTTTCTTCTAAATTAGGCCAATTTAAATCTTTGAGCGCCTGTGAGCTAGAGTCATACCTAGATGTATGTGTAATTATTTTAGCCGCTCTATTTTGGAGTACTTGGAGTTTATATTTGAGGGTTTGGTTACAACGACCCCATACTACATTGCAGTAGTCAAAATGGTGGGCTATGATAGATTTGTACATTAATGACTGAATATTTTGAGGGAAAATATTGCTGCATTTTTTTAGATAGTACAGACCTGATATTACTTTATTTTTCACCTGATCTATTTGTTTATGCCATTTTAAATTTTCATCGATAATAACACCTAAATGTTTACAGTTATTTACCTTTTCAAGTTTTGTACCGTCTATATTAATATTAATATCCATGTTAATCAATTTATTTAATTTTTGATGTGTTCCTAAAATTATATATTCAGTCTTTTTAATGTTTAGACTTAATTTGTTACTTGCTAACCATAGTTGTACATGTTTTAGATCAGTATTTACTTTGCTTATTATATCGTGTATGTCTTTAGATGCATAATATAACGCAGTGTCATCTGCGTACATGCTTACATTTACATGAGAAACTGAGTTAGGTAGATCATTAATATACATGATAAATAGAAGGGGACCTAATATTGATCCCTGAGGGATTCCACAAACACTATTAGACTTTACCGAATCAACATTGTTAATATTAGTAATATGTGTACGATTTGTTAAATAATTTTCAAACCATTTGATAACATGATTAGCAAAATTAAAATTGTGTAGTTTTTTTTATTAGTATCTGGTGATTAACAGTGTCGAAAGCTTTTTTGAGATCAAGCATTATTAGTCCTATGTATTTACCATAACGATCCTTTTATGCATATTTTTGTATCCTTTCTAAAATTAGTACTATAGTTTATAGTAAGGTATTTTCTAATAACAATGCTGTTTTACTGTCGCCTTTGTCTTTTTATTCGGACTTAGAAGTAATATACATTTTTATTATTTTGCAGGTGATGAATGCTCGAAACCAAACCTTTTCCACGTCCACGTTTCCACAACTGGAAATGCGCCACCATCGGTTATAATCCATTCTTCTACACACTCGGAGGTCTTCTGCGTATTGAGATGTCGCAGAAACATAAATTGTTTTGGAATTATTTATACTCATGAAACACAAAGCTGTGAAGAATTTAACGGAAATAATTTGTCAAATATTGAGACAGATTTAATTAGAAAAAATTTTAAAAAGTACTACGTAGCAGTCCGGCAAAACTGTTGTAATTGAATAATACTGGAAATAAAAAAGTCAATACAATAAAGTAGAAAGTGAAAAACAAAATAATACTAATAAAACAAATAATAAATCAATGATTTAACATTTTTTAAATGTTGTAAAAAGAAACAAAGAACAATGTTTTGATTTTCATCTTTTCTATAACAAGAATATTCATGTTAGTGAGTAAACAATTTTTACATAATTAGGTAAAAATGTTTACATAATTAGGTAAAACTGTTTACATAATTTGGTAAAAATGTTTACATAATTAGGTAAAAAAGTTTACATAATTAGGTAAAAATGTTTACATATTATTATAAAGTTAAATTGTTTACATATTATTAGTTAAAGTTTAGGTAGGCTTATGTTCACATCATTAGATAAAACAAACGTTTACATTTATTAGGTAAAAACAAAAAAAGAACATGTTACCTTATTTATTAAGTAGAAAAGGTTTACATTTTTTACTATGTTTTAAGAAATTGCATGATATTTTTGCCTAGACTGTTCGATTCACAATATCGCGTTAAAACTTGCTCTTTTGTGTTTCAACTTTGATTAACTTTATTCTGTTTTGAATTTTGTTGTAGAATATAATATTAACTAAATGTAATAAAAAATATAGTAAATACGTCATTATTGAGAGGCTGTAGTACTACGTAGCAGTTCGGTAAACTAATTGCAAGTTTAAAATTGTGATTTAGGCCTACTATTACCGAAAATAGAGTAAAGGGCTACATGGCTTTCTCCCTCCCTAATGTGCAAAAAAGACATGGTAATTTCATTTACTATTTTAAAATATTTTCGAATGCGGAAGCATTGATACAAATCAAAATTGACTGGGAAAATTAAACATCACAGATCGCTTTATATTACCGATACCGATTTAATATTTGGGATGATTTAACATTTGGGAGAGGAGAAACTCTGTCAAAAGATTATTAAATTAAATTATTAAAATTATTAAAATATGTTCTTGCTCAGACAATTACCTTTTGATAACGTCATCACGTCTACAAATTTGATTGACCTTGGTAACGTAATGTCACGTGTATTTTGTATAGAAATATTATATTATTATGAATGGTTTATTATTCTACGTGTCATTCAAAGTATATTGCGCCCCCTTTTGCTCTTATAGCTGAATTGTATTATCATCAGAAAAATAAAATAAAAAAAAAACATAACCTGACTTGGCATAAAGAAATATGGTAAAATGAATTGTATTATGCTGGACTCTATAACTAAATAAAGTTTAAAATGAAACTAATAAAAATAGAAGAAGACATAATAAAATAAAATGATAATAATAAATAAATAATGAAATCATAATAAAAATAGAATAATAAAACAATTAAAATACATATATAGATATATATATATTTATAAGCACATCAGGCACAGAAAAAGAAATAACAATAAAAATAAAGGAATCAAAATAAAAGAAACATGAGACAGACAGCAAATATTTCATGACAGTTTCAAAGAAAGGAAGTTGTTCATGTTAATTCTGACTAAATGAAATGTTCAGTAAATGTATTCAGTAAACACATTTAAAGTCATTAATTTAAACAATTAGTATTAGCAGATAAATGTGATATTTAAAGTTGTATATTGTTTGTTATTGCATTAAATTAGATATATATTGTACCACGGTAGAGCTTTAACGTTAACATTTCTATTCTATCATTCACAATTTATGAAACATTATCTAGTAAATTGATGTAAGAGTTTGCAAATGACAGTTGTTAGCTGACTAAATAGCCTACAAATTACAACAATATTATAAATCAATCATTTATGTTGGCGGTAGATACCTTTTGGAATAGTCTACCTGTCGACATAAACATGCTAATACCAGGGAGTTGTTATCTAATACAACCACCATTATTTGAACAGCTTTTAAAAAACTCATCTTTTCAACAAATATTTTCACCCTCGATAATCATATATCATGTGACCCGTCACTCTCATTGTTTTTTAATTGCTATTTATTTTATTTATTTCATGGATTACATTTAATTGTATGTGAAGCACATATAATAGGCTTTATCAGGAATGAAATATTAGCAAAAGTCATGTGTAGAAAGCCGAGTAAGCACGATTACTTTGACTTTAAATATATAAATTGCTGAAACTTTTATTCGTTAAAAAGTCCACAATTCAGAAATTGTTGAGAATCTATTTATATGGACAATTTTTCCCGTAAATAAAGGTACCATACCAGGTTAATATAATTTTATCACCGACATTGTATTTGTCACTATCGTATTCTAACTTAAATCCTAAACTCTAAATGAATGATGAATGCCCAAAACCAAACCTTTTTCACGTTAAGCCAACTGGAACTGCGCCACCATCGGTTATAAGCCGTTTTTCTACACACTCAGTGGTCGTCTGCGCATTAGAGATGTCGCAGAAACATAAATTGTTTCGGAATTATTTTTAATCACGAAACAAAAAGCCGTGAAGAATTTAACGGAAATAATACTGAACCAAATTTAATTCGTCGTGTTTAAATTATCGTGTTTCTTTTTATTTGTTTAATAGTTACGTTACCTTTATCTATTAATGTTATATTATGTTTGTGTTGAAATGAGTACTACGTCCGGTAAAACTGTTGTTGTTGTAATTGAATAATGCGGGAAATAAAAAAGTCAATACAATAAAGTAGAAAGAGAAAAAGAAAATAATACTAATAGAACAAATAATAAAGTAATGATTCAACATTTTTTAAATGTTGTAAAAAGAAACAAAGACAATGTTTTTCTTTTCATCTTTTTTATAACAAGAATATTCATTTTAGTGAGTAAAAAATGTTTACATAATTAGGTAAAAATGTTTATATAATTATTATTATAAAGTTAAATTGCTTACATATTATTAGTTAAAGTTTAAGTTGACTTAGGTTTACATCATTAGGTAAAACAAAAGTTTATTAAGTAGAAAACATTTACATTTTTTACTATGTTTTAAGAAATTATATTATATTTTCGCCTAGACTGTTCGATTCACAAGATCACGATAGAACTTGCGCTAGTGTGTTTCAACTTTATTCTGTTTTGAACTCGTCTATTGCAGAATATAATATTAACTAAACTTAATGAAAATATAGAAAATACGTCATTATTGATAGGCTGTAGCTAATTAGACTACAAAAATCCATCGAGATCAATGGCCATTTTTTAAATGTAGAGAAGTCTTATGCGTTGCTGTCGTCAAATAGAAATAAATAGTTAATTAATATTGATTCATTACTACCGGTAATCTATAGTTTGGCCTAAAATATTAACAATTTCTACATTTTATGGTCAAGTTTTGTTCACTATAAATTTTAATTATCTCTTATCTTTTTTAACACATCATGCATACTCACGTTTGTATTGTTTGTCTTGTTGTTTAAATACGTATGCAAGCGTAGTAGGATTACAATCTAAGTTTATTAACAGAAAGAAAGTAACAAACATACATACTTCGGAAGTAGATGTTCAAGTAACAAGTCAGTTCGTTTTTTACAAGAGAAAAAACTTAATCGAACTCATGATGTATTTGTTTATTTGTTTTTGTTTTCTTTTCAACTTTTTGAATTCTCATGCGGGTGAGTTGATTTTTATTTTTTTCTTCAACTTATAGTAAGTACTAATATAAACATTTTGAAATGCTATGATAGGCCAACTTGATATGTATTCTTACATCTTCAGATTGGTGTTTTATGCATTTCAGTCAAAAAGAAACTTTTGCTAAAATGCATTTAAACATAGTAAACATATATTTAAAAACAACTAATTCATAAAAACATTCCAAATTTAATTACAATATTTATGAGAATAGTAAAATGTATTTAAAACACTAATTCATATACAAAAAATATAATGTAATATTTATGAGAATATTTATTTTCGTGTGTTTAAAAAATGTATGTAAATATTATGATATTTGCACTCTTCTGCTTTAAAATATAATGAATATAGTTCTTTGAAAGAGAATAAAAAAAAACGGTCTACATAATTTTAGATTCTTTTCTTTATTAAAGTACATTTTTCTTAAACAATTTTTAATAAACGTATTTGAAAGAAGTATAAAACTAATAATAAATTTAAGATAGAATAGAATTATGGGTACTTTTTAAAGAATCATCATTTATAACCAATTAAATCAAAATAGTAGATTTCTTAATAATTTATATAAGTGTTTGATTCCTTATAATTATCTCATGTACTTAAATGCATAGCTCGTTGACAAATCTACATTTTGTAATAAAATAAAATCGTATTTCAACACTCATATCTTATGGAAAGCCAGCAACATCATTGTCTGTATATCAAAGTTTTCTACCTGTATATTCGACTGACGGGAAGGAAAGAAACCCAGACTGTTTCCATTCAGGTGATAATATACTGTCTAGGCCACCGTAATCTAAAATAGATAGTTATGTACAACGATCCATATGATTATACCATCGAGAAATGAGTAATATTTCTCCATCCATTGTTATATACAAAATTCGCATGGGTTAGACCTATTTGATTTGCGCGAGATGAAAATTGATACAAAGGCCAACAAAGGTATTTGGCGTTTTTCATCGATCTTGGCATAAAACTGATTCCATTCATGAAACTGCTATTTATTTAAGTGTCAAGAATTGTAATTGAGGAAATTTTATTTTCGGGCTATACTGGGCCACAACAACATGGCGAATATTTATTATTGGCCGCCTTGGCTATACGCTATTTAGAGCTATAACTAAAACAGATACAAATTCATAACATAAATATTTACATTTTTTAAAGGACAAACACAGGTTGGTGAATGGCTGAAAGTTGATCTTGGAGCCGACTATACGATTACAACAGTGGTCATCATTAATAAAATAAGTAAACTTATTTATCGCAATTAATAATATCATTTTCACCTTCAATTCCACGTACAATTATCATTTTTATACGTATTTAACTTATCATTTGACCTAATAATATATAAAAATAATATAATATATTATAAATAATATATAAATATATAAAACAATATTATTGTTTTATATATTTGCACATTCTACCAAAGTAGTCAAGCCGCTTGTGAAAAACAAAAGAAAAACTAATCCGTAAACAGAACAAAAATTACCAAATCTAGACAAAACTCCACATCAATCAATCAATCAATAATTTTTATTTCTCAAATAAAAACACAAAAAAACAGTTAACATTTTCTAAAAATAATAGATAATAAATGAGAAAAAGGGGTACCCCACAGGAAGCTTAAGCTTTAAAATGTGGGGTCCTGGCAACATAATTAAAAGTAAGGTAAGGTAAGAAATATATATAATATATGATAATGAACATAAAAAGACATTTAACTTAACAAATGCAGTTATTATTTGACTTAAGACAGATATATGATCAACTTAAATAATAATAGTAGAAACAAGGTATTCATGTAGTTTGAACTTAAATGAAGATATAAAATTAATAATTTTAATTTCATCAAGTAAAGAATTCCAAATTTTTGGTCCTTGAAGAGTTATATCATGCTTGCCAACCTCCGTATTAAAAAAATCATAAGCATAATCAAATTTATTTCTGGTATTATAATTATGAACTGAACTAAAAGTTTGAAAATAAGTATCAAAAATTCTGGGCAGTTGATTATGTTTGAATTTAAACATAAATAAAGCAACATTTTTTGTAAGTAAGTCGTAAATATTAAGTGTATTAGATAAGACAAAAAGAGGAGCAGAATGGTGGAGGTAATGAACATTATAAACTGATCTTAAAGCTCTTTTTTGCAAAATATAAATACGGTTTAAATTAATTTTTGAAGTAAAACCCCAAACGGTTATACCATAAATTAAATGTGGCAAAAAGAGTGATTTATAAATTAATAGTAAAACGGAGGAAGGCAAGGCATGTTTGAGTTTATTGAGGACACCGACCACTCTTGATAGTTTTAATGAAATTGTATTAATATGAGAAATAAAAGATAAGTATTCGTCAATAAAAATGCCAAGAAATGTTGTTGCTAACTAAATTAGTTCTTTCAATTTCGCTGATGCCGTAATATAATTTAGGAATGTTGGGGGGGATTAGTTTATTAACTGAACGAAAAATAATAAATTTGGTTTTTTTAATATTTAACGAAAGCTTATTTGATTTTAACCAGTTTGCAATTTTAGTAAGTTCTTGATTCATTAAAATAATAGCTTGGTAGATGTCCTTATGATTAATAAATAAACTTGTATCATCTGCAAACATAACAATTTCAGCACAATCACTAATATAATTTAAATCATTAATAAATAACAGAAATAAAAGCGGACCAAGGATGGATCCCTGTGGAACACCACACGAAACTGGCCGCAGCTCAGAGACAATATCATTGATTGATATATATTGATGTCTGTTACTTAAATAATTTTCAAACCACTTAAGTGGTATACCTCTTATACCATAGAAACGTAACTTATTAATTAAAATATCATGAGAAATACAATCAAAAGCCTTTGACAGGTCAATAAAAACTCCTAAAGTAAATTGTTTATTGTCAATAGCAGACAAAATATTATGGATTGAATGATGGATGGCATGTATTGTAGAATGTTGGGAACGAAAACCAAACTGAGAATTGCTGAGGATGTTAAACTTTGTAAGAAATGAAATAGTTTGATCATAAACTATTCTTTCAAGTAGTTTAGAAATAGTTGGCAAGATGGAGATGGGCCTATAGTTATTGATATTTGAGACCTCACCACCTTTATGGATGGGTACAACTTTAGCAATTTTCATTGCATTTGGAACCACACCCTTTACTAAAGACATGTTCATTATGAATGTTAGTGGTATAGCTAATGCCAATGGACATATCTTTAGTATATATGGACCAATGTTATCAAAACCAGGAGCTGTTGATTTTAAATTATTTATGTATGTTACTAATTCTTGTTCACATACAGGTTTGAAAAATAATGATGAAGGAAAATTACCCTGAAGGAAATCATTGTAAGGTTGAACAATGCCATTGAATGGAGTATTCGAAAAAGAATTTGCAATATTTGAGAAAAATGAATTAAAAGCTTCGGCTTTTTCTTTGTCATTTGTATATTCACATTGACCATTTATTAGTTTAGCTGGGAATGAATTTTTCCTTTTTCTACCCATTACATTATTAATTTCGCGCCATGTACTTTTCATATCACCTTCACATTTACCAAATACATTGTTATAGTGCTCTTGTTTACTATATCTAATAATACTATTTAGTTTGTTTCTATAACAACAATATTTTTTCCAATGTGAAGGTGATGACGAAGCTTTATATCTAGCATACAGCTTTTGCCTGGTTTTGATTGACTTGGCTATACCTTCAGTTATCCAAGGTGATTTGAGCTTGTTTGCTCGAGTACGAATATTTTGCAGTGGAAAATGTCTGTTTATACAATCGTTAAGTATGTTATTAAAACTAGAAAAAGCTATGTTTACATCACTTTGTTCAAGTACTTCATTCCAGCTTATGTTATTTACATTTTCAATGAATTCTTGTTTAGATATATCATTGTAAATACGTTTCTTAATGAATTTAGGTGGTTTTTTTTTAATATGGAAGGATGAGTTAATACAAAATGTGAGAAAATGATCAGATAAATCGACAGTAAATATTCCGGATGTGAAAGAGGGATACAAGGATTCAATATTACAGTAGATATTATCAATAATAGTAGAGCTATGCAAGGTAATTCGGGTTGGATTAGTAATAACAGGCTGAAATGAATGACTGAAAATATTATCAATGTGATCCTGGACATATTGATCAGTACTAAGAAGGTTGATGTTAAAATCACCAGCTAAGTATGCCATTTTTTTATCTTCATTAATAATTTTCATGACTGATGATAGGTCCATATTTAAGGTGTTAGCGTTGGTGTCAGGTGGACGGTATATAATTCCACATAACTGCTTTCCGTTTACTATAGTACAAAACTCACATTTGTTTGTTAGTTATGTGAGCGTCTCACTAGACAATACAAATCAGTAGGGTGGGGACGGACGCATTTTGTATAATTATTTGTACTCTATGAAATGATGACTTTTTGGCTTTTCCTGTTGTTGTTGCCGCCAAACAATGGGCCAGAATTCATTTATGACTTTGGTTTTTTTCTCCTTCTTTCTTATAGCCCACTTTTAATCATTCTTTCATATCCTAACATAATAATTAGAATTCTCCCTTTATATAAACCATTATTATCTAACATATTTAACATTTGTCCACTTAAATTATTTATGTTATTTTCTGAACAAACAAGACTTATTCAAATTATGTGTCAAATCATGATTTTACCAACAATTCATGACCAAAGAATATGGGTGGTTTATTATACTTTGTGATGTATCATTCCTTAACCAGTAAAACAATTTCGTCAATGGATTTGGACCACTGTGTGCCGCAGTCATTATTGATCGTTATGTTATTCATTTTTTTTATCGTTACGGTATCATTATAGATCGTTACGGTATCGTTATCGATGTCACTATCACTATTGATATCAATATTATTATGATCATCATTACTTAAATCTTACGTACATCTTAACTTAATTAAATATTTATAAACAGCTCCATCTGATTTTAACAATGAACGAATTTCTGGTGCTGTGGTAACTATTAAAACGGATGATATGAGTACAGAAACCACGTGTGGTCATACTGTAACAATTGCCGATTCGTTACGCGCTCCATTGATTCAATTTACCTGCAACCCACCAATCAGAGGACGCTACGTGAAACTATGGTTTCCGAATAAAATGGAATTCATTACCATTTGTGAAATTAAGGTCTACACAGATGATTTAAGCCAAGGTAAGTTGTTAGATAAACCTTTTTTAGATATAGTAGGCCTATTATTTTTACTTTGTTGTTTTTGTTATTTTCTTTGTTTAACTGCCCGATATAACGACACCTACACCAGTTGAAAGTTTTCGTCCTGAATTATTTTTTTTGGATATACAAAAAGGCAATGTCTATTGATTTTCTGGAAAATCGATATATTGGTGATGTCACAAAAGTAAAAAATAGAATATCCGAATCTTTAATAAGGGATCGAAATATTAAATATCGCGCCCTCTTTTGATCTCCCCTTTTTGTCAAGCGCTTAACTTATCTTTGTATTACTTCTTTTTCAGTTTTAATAATTTAGTTATACTCATGTACGACAAGCCAATGTACAGAGACGAGAGTGGGAAAAGATTTTTTCATAATTTTATAACTTGATATAATATATTTCAATAAACACAGAAAACCGTTAATAATTTGTTCATATGATACCAAAATTAGCCTATTCTACGTAGGTCATTTGATGTTCTAAATTTTACAGAGCCTCAGTGTGCAACTCCAATCCAAGTCAGTCCATTGAACAAGACTTTCCATTTACAAGACATATCTGGCAATGGAAATTACTTAAGTGGATCGCCTGATATAGCATTTACTACTGGTATTTATGGCGAGCAAGATGGAGCAGTATTGATAAACAAAGATATTGGTTCGCAAATAACATTACTCTATGGACACAAAGGCCCAACTTTTACATTGGCTTTCTATGTTTTCATGAACGACAATTCGAAAAAGGCCTTCGTTTATTCCAACTCATTTGAAATTATATTTGCGTTTCCTGTTGATCATCTGTTTCATGTGTCAGAGGTAGCGGTTAATTACAACTTGTATGGTGAAGTTATTCGTTGCAATGTCATGCGTTCTGAAGAGTGGACATTCTTTGCTCTTACATTCAACGGATTCGAAAGAAAAATACGACTTTGGCGAAACGGGGAGATTGCTTGTATGACTGATACGGAATTCTCGGAAATCAATTTTGGAAGCATTGTGTTTGGTTGTGACGAGAGTGTAATGAAGATGGCTAAGCTACAGGTTTACCGTGAGAGCCTTGATGAATATGAGATCAAAGAAGCGAGAGACCTGCACAATGTTATTAGAAGTAAGAATTATTGTCTTTAGTAAATAGACATACACATCAGTTAATGATTATGATTATCAGTTGAAATCATTGTAATCATCACCATATTCACTATCAGTGTCATCATCATCATCATCATCATCATCATAAATGTATTCATTTTATTTATTGTTTTGTTATCGTTATTATCAACATAATTATATATTCATTGTATTCTTGTTGTTTCTGGTGTTGGAGTCATAACTCCTTTTATGTATATTTTTTATCCTTTCTAAAATTAGTACTATAGTTAATAGTAAGGTATTTTCTAATAACAATGCCGTTTTTACTGTCGCCTTCGTCCTTTTATTTTGATTTAAATGAAATATATATTTTTATTATTTTGCAGGTGATGAATGCTCGAAACCAAACCTTTTCCACGTCCACGTTTCCACAACTGGAAATGCGCTACCATCGGTTATAAGCCGTTCTTCTACACACTCGGAGGTCTTCTGCGTATTGAGATGTCGCAGAAACATAAATTGTTTTGGAATTATTTATGATCACAAAACAAAAAGCTGTGAAGAATTTAACGGAAATAATTTGTTAAATATTGAGACAGATTTAATTCGCAAGTACTACGTAGCAGTTCGGTAAACTAATTGCAAGTTTAAAATTGTGATTTAGGCCTACTATTACCGAAAATATAGTAAAAGGCTACGTGGCTTTCTATCTCCCTAAAATTTATTGTGCAAAAAAGTACATAGTAATTTCATTTTTACTATTTTAAAATATTTCGAACGCGGCAGCATTGATACAAATCAAAATTGACTTGGAAAATAAAACATCACAGATCGCTTTATATTACTGATATCGATTTTATTTAATATTGGGGATGATTTAACATTTGGGAGAAAATCTGTCTAAAGATTATTAAATTAAATTATTAAAATTATTAAAATATGTTCTTGGTCAGGCAATTATCTTTTGATAGCGTCATCACGTCTACAAATTTGATTGACCTTGGTAACGTAATGTCACGTGTATTATGAATGGTTTATTATTCTACGTGTCATTCAAAGTATATTGCGCCCCCTTTCGCTCTTATAGCTGAATTGTATTATCATCAGAAAAATAATATTTAAAAAAACATAAGCTTTCATAAAGAAATATGATATATATTAATTGTATTATGCTGGACTCTGTAACTAAATAAAGTTTTTACATAAAAAAGAAATAACAATACAAATAAAGGAATCAAAATAAAAGAAACATGAGACAGACAGCAAATATTTCAGGACAGTTTCAAAGAAAGGAAGTTGTTCCTGTTAATTCTGACTAAATTAAATGTTTAGTAAATGTAGTCAGTAAACACATTTAAAGTCATTTAAACAATTAGTATTAGCAGATAAATGTGATATTTAAGGTTGTATATTGTTTGTTATTACATTAAATTAGATATATATTGTACCACGATGACAGTTGTAGCCGATAGATAAAATAATTAACTAAATACAAATAACAACAAAATAAATCAATCATTTTTTTTTTCATTTGTTCACTTTTGAAAAAATGTAAAATATCATAACACATTAAGATTAAAGGAAAGGAAATATTCAAAAAAGGTTCCAATTCCACGAATTGAAAAAATGACGTTTTGTTTAATATGGCTAATAATAGAGATTTTTAGATAAGAATTTCCCTTCTCATCAATCAAAGGTTTTAATTCTGTTTTCAATTTTTACAAAAACTTTTATCTTGAATGTTTTGAACTTGATCGTTTGTATATTATTCGTTTTATTATAATAGAACTTAAAATACATTTAAAGTCAATTATAAAGTTTGCTAGTGTCTATTTATGCAACTTGTTTTCTGCAGATTGTCGAAGTTTGTCAACGGGTTTGTACTTGTAAACTTTTGAAAACCTTTCTTGATAAACTCGGAGTTTCCTCGAGTTTACAGTTCTTAGGTTTACATCATTAGGTAAAACAAAAGTTTATTAAGTAGAAAACGTTTACATTTTTTACTATGTTTTAAGAAATTATATTTTATTTTCGCCTAGACTGTTCGATTCACAATATCACAATATAACTTGCTCTTTTGTGTTTCAACTTTATTCTGTTTTGAACTCGTCTGTTGTAGAATATAATATTAACTAAATTTAATGAAAATATAGTAAATACGTCATTATTGAGAGGCTGTAGCTAATTAGAATACGAAAATCCATCGAGATCAATGGCCATTTTTGAAATGTAGAGAAGTCTTATGCGTTGCTGACGTCAAATAGAAATAAATAGTTAATTAATATTGATACATTACAGCCGGTAATCTATAGTTTGGCCTAAAATATTAACAATTTTTACATTTTATGGTCACAATAAATGGTAATTATCTCTTAAATTTTTTAACACATCATACATACTCACGTTTGTATTGTTTGTCTTGTTGTTTGAATATGTATGCAAGCGTAGTAGGATTACAATGTCAGTTTATTAACAGAAAGAATGTAACCAACATACATTCTTCGGAAATAGTAACAAGTCAATCCGTTTTACAAGAGAAAAACTTAAGCGAACTCATGATGTATTTGTTTATTTGTTTTTGTTTTCTTTTCAACTTTTTGAATTCTCATGCGGGTGAGTTGATTCTTATTTTTTTCTTCAAATAGGTAGTACTAATACAAATTGTTGTTTTGTGCATTTAAGTAAAAAAAAATTGGTATTTTTTTGGCTAAAATGCAACTAATTCATAACAAGGCCAACAGCCATTAAGTCGCGTGCTACAATGCATAGTGATACCGGACCGACAGACAGACTGACAGACCGACAGACAGACCGACCGACATAGTGAACTAGAGAGTCGCGTCCACGCGACTAAAAACATTCCAAATTCAATTACAATATTTATGAGAATAGTAAATAATGTATTTAAAACACTAATTCATATAGAAAAAAAATATCATGTAATATTAATGAGAATATTTATTTTCGTGTGTTTAAAAAATGTATGTAAATATTTGATATTTGCAGTCTTCTGCTTTAAAATATAATGAATATAGTTCTTTGAATGCAAAAAGAATGAAAAAACGGTCTTCATAATTTTAGATTCTTTTCTTTATTAAAAAATAATGCGTATACATTTTTCTTAGGTACATTTTTTAATAAACGTATTTGAAAGAAATATAAAAACTAATAATAAATTTGACATTCATAGCTAATAGAATAGAATTTTGGAACGACGATAAAGGCATCATGCACATATCTCTACTTTTTAAAGAATTATTTGTAACCAATTAAATCAAAATAATAGATTTCTCAATAATTTAAATAAGTGTTTGATTCCTTATACTTATCTCATATATGTACTATAATCCATAGCTCGTTGACAAATCTACACTTTGTAACGAAATAAAATTTATTTCAGCACTCATATCTTATGGGAAGCCAGCAACATCATTGTCTGTATATCCAGGTTCTTCACCTGTATATTCGACTGACGGGAAGGAAAGAACATACTGTTTCCATTCAGGTGATATACAGTCTAGACCACCGTAATTTAAAATAAATAATTATGTACAGCGATCCATATATGGTTATACCATGGAGAAATAAGTTATATTTCTCCATCCATGGTTATATACGAAATTCGCATGGGTTAGGCCTATTTGGTTTGCGCGAGATGAACATTGATACAAAGGGCAACAAAGGGATTTGGCGTTTTTTCATCGATTTTGGCATAAAACTGATTCCATTCGTGAAACTGTAACAGGTTCAGCTATTGAAGTGTCAAGAATTGCAATTGAGGAAATTTTATTTTCGGGCTATACCGGGCCACAAAAATATGGCGAATATTTACTATTGGCCGCCTTGGCTATACGGTATTTAGGGCTATAACTTTACGTAAACAGATACAAATTCATAACATAAAATATTTACATTTGTTAAAGCAAAAACACAGGTTGCTGAATGGCTGAAAGTTGATCTTGGAGCAAACTATACGATTACAACCGTGGTCATCGTTAATAGAATAAGTAAACTTTTTTATCGCAATTATTAATGTCATTTTCACCTTCCATTCCACGTAGGCCTACAATTATCATTTTTATACGTATTTAAATTATCATTTTACCTAATAAATATAAAAATAATATAATATATTATAAATAATATATAAATATATAAAACAATATTATTGTTTTATATATTTGCACATTCTACGAAAGTAGTCAAGCCGCTTGTGGAAAACAAAAGAAAAACTAATCCGTAAACAAAACAAAAAATACCAAATCTAGACAAAACTCCACATAACTGCTTTCTGTTTACTATAGTACAAAACTCACATTTGTTTGTTAATTATGTAAGCATCTCACTAGACAATACAAATCAGTAGGCTGGGGACGGACGCATTTTGTATAATTATTTGTGAAATGATGACTCTTTGGCTTTTTCTGTTGTTGTTGCGGCCAAACAATGGGCCAGAATTCAAACTCTTTTGACTTTATGACATTTTGTTTTGTCCTTTTTTATAGCCCACTTTTATTCATTCTTTCCTGCATATCCTAACATAATATTTAGAATTCTCTTTTTCGTTGTATAAACCATTATTATCTAACATATTTAACATTTGTCCACTTAAATTCTTTATGTTAATTTCTGAACAAACAAGACTTATTCAAAGTATGTGTCAAATCATGATTTTACTAACAATTCATGACCACGTGATGTTTCATTCCTTAACCAGTAAAACAATTTCATCAATAGATTTGACCCACTGTGTGCCGCAGTCATTATTGATCGTTATGGTATTCATTGTTTATCGTTACGGTATCATTATCAATCGTTACGGTATCGTTATCGATATTGATGTCACTATCAGTATTGATCAATATTATTATGATCATCATTACTTAAATCTTACGTACATCTTAACTAAATATTTATAAACAGCTTCATCTGATTTTAACAATAAACGAATTGCTGGTGCTGTGGTAACGATTAAAACGGATGATAATGAGTACACAAACCACGTGTGGTCATACTGTAACAATTGCCGATTCGTTACGCGCTCCATTGATTGAATTTACCTGCAACCCACCAATCAGAGGACGCTATGTGAAACTATGGTTTCCGAATAAAAAGGAATACATTACCATTTGTGAAATTAAGGTCTACACAGATGATTTAAGGTAAGTGGTTAGATAGGCCTAGTTTTTTTTTATAATAGGCCTTTTATTATTTCTTTGTTTAATTGCCCAATATAACGACACCAGCTTAAAGTTTTCGTCCTGAATTATTTTTTTTGGATATACAAAGATGCAATGACTATTGATTTTCAGGAAAATCGAAATATTGGTGATGTCACAAAAGTGAAAAATGGAGTATCTGTACAGTGGGAAAGCCACTTCGCGTTTTGACCGTTAAATCGTGTATAATCGACTTACTTCCGCATTGACGATTTTGAAGCGCCACCTATCGTTGAAAACTGAAACCACGATTTTTCGTCGCCTAGCAAATAAGTGCTGTTTTATTTTAAGCTCTCATGAATATTTAAGAACCGCCCAACATTACCTATTATGGTAAAAGCATTTCCTAATAAGTATTATTGAATAACCAATCGGTTTCCTTCAAAGAAACCGAAGCTAATACAATACATTCGGCGACTGAAGTCGGGACTCGTGAAATTTATAAATGTGGTACGATTTGACTACTGTTTTGTTGTCCATTTTCTGAATAGTCGGAGGTGCATCCCAACAAATTAAAAAAATTATAATCAATTGTTTTATCAAGAATAATATTAGTTTAATCGAGTATGATATATTTCTATCCTGTTCAAAATTTGTTGGTGTATTCTCAGGCCTCGAAATGTAGGTACATTTTCTAGCTGTGAGCGTGGTTTCGGCAACGCGAGACACGTGTGTCAGTATAGGCGATAGCGAGACGTGTGTTGTACTGTGTTGATGCTGATCCGATAGTCGTTAAGTTGTACTGATTACGAGTATCATTGGTCCTGGCCGGCCTAGCCTGGTGATCTGATCCCCGCAAAAAAAATACTTTTTTCCAATCAGTATTAATATTATTATTTTGTTTTTCATTTATTATTTGATTTATTAGGCTCAATAGATGCCTAGCAGGCTACTAGTACTAGTAGGCCTAGATTATATAAATAATAATAGTAAATACTGTAATTTAATTAATAAAATACAGCTTCCATTTGCCTTACTTTTATGTCATCATATAATATTATAATTATATATACAACCAGACATTAACATTTTTTTAAAAATAATATTTATTATTTTTTCTGACACTTTCAGGAATCGTTGTTGATGATGCAGAGTTTTTGTGACTTCAAACTGAGAGTGAAGTGGATAAAAAGATGACACCGGTACCTACCGACATTGTCATACCCAAACTATAATTTAATTATTTAAAACAAAATGTTGAATTACAAATATATATGTATGTTGCAGAGGATTTAGATGAATTACAATACAAATATTTATGTTGAATGCAAACCTACTACACTATACTCTGTAAATTATGTTATTGTCATGTGGTAGACCTTAAAAATTGAATATTTATTGTATGTTAGGCCTATTTTATATTTTATTATTACTGTATTAGTTTAATATTACTATTATTATAATTTATATTATACAGTACTAGTTTGTACATGTTTTTACCAAAAAAAAATGAATAAATAATTTGTTATTCAATCTAATTGCTTGTTTGTTCATCAATAACAAAACAATTGTAAGCAAGTATATAACAGTTCTTGTTAGCCGCTTATTTCAGGTCATATTATTAATATTAGCTAGGCCCGACGCGCCCGATCACAATGTCACTAAGTGACTTTCCGCCCCTGGAACAATCGGTCGCTAATATGGCTAGGCCTCGGACTCGTATAAAAGCTATTATAATAGTTATGATAAATATTCCTCAAAATGTATACTGTGATAAATAAACAAGTAATAATATAAGTTGTATTGGAATGTATTTATTTATATGAATTCTTATACGCGGACAATTATAAATATCGCGTATATCGTTCGATATAAATAAATTTATAAACACGATGACGATGTGTTTACAAAATGGTGGTTTCGCTAGTTTTCGATGGAACAAATAGTGGTACCTTTAGTTTGAATAGTCGGAGCTGCATCCCAACCACCGAATTTTGTATCTTAATATCGTATTCTGTAGATTATTAATTTTTCTAACAGGGATTTTAAATTCAGGACTGTTCAATTTTTCTAAATATTTTATTTTAATGATTTTCTAGGGTACAATTTCGAAAAAAAGACATTGGTTGATTTTGCCGTTAAATTATTACAGATTATCGTTTTGTTAAAATACATTTAATTTTACATGACAATATATTAAAACCATTTATGAATTTATTTCACTAACAATATTTTTCCGATAATCAGCTAAATTTACAAATATTGTGTTTTTCCAACACTCTAAAATTTAGCAATTTTGAACTAAATTAGAAAAGTAGGGCGCCCTCTCCGAGTCGAAATTTGACACGATTTGTCGACTGGCTGTCCCACTGTGTATCTTTAATATGGGATCGAAATATTAAATAGCGCGCCCTCTATTGATCTCCCCTTTTGTCAAGCGCTTAACTTATCTTTGTATTAGGCCTACTTCTTTTTCAGTTTTAATAATTTTGTACGAAGCCAATGTACAGAAACGAGAGTGGGAAAAGATTTTGCACTCTTACCATAATTTTATAACTTGATATAATAACTTTTAAATAAACACAGAAAACAGTTAATTTTTTGTTCATATGAACGTGGGTCATTTGATGTTCTCAATTTCTACTGAGCCTCAGTGTGCGACTCCAATCCAGGTCAGTCCATTGAACAAGACTTACTATTTAAAAGACATATCTGGCAATGGAAATTACTTAAGTGGATCACCTGATCTAGCATTTACTACTGGTATTTATGGCGAGCAAGATGAAGCAATATTGATAAACAAAGATATTGGTTCGCAAATAACATTACTCTATGGACACAAAGACCCGACCTTTACATTGGCTTTCTATGTTCTCATGAACGACGGTTCAAAAAAGGCCTTCGTTTATTCCGACTCATTTGAAATTATATTTGCGTTTCCTGTTGATCATATGTTTCATGTGTCAGAGGCAGCGGTTAATTACAACGTGTATGGTGAAGTTATTCGTTGCAATGCCATGCGTTCTGAAGAGTGGACATTCTTTGCTCTTACATTCAACGGATTCGAAAGAAAAATACGACTTTGGCGAAACGGGGAGATTGCTTGTATGGCTGCTACGGAATTCTCAGAAATCAATTTTGGAAGCATTGTGTTTGGTTGCGACGAGAGTGTAATGAAGATGGCCAAGCTACAGGTTTACCGTGAGAGCCTTGATGAATATGAGATCAAAGAAGCGAGAGACCTGTAAAATGTTATTAGGAGTAAGAATTATTGTCTTTAGTAAATAGACATACACATCAGTTAATGATTATGATTATCAATTGAAATAATTGTAATCATCACCATATTCACTATCAGTGTCATCATCATCATCATCATCATCATCATAATAAATGTATTCATTTTATTTATTGTTTTGTTATCGTTATTATCAACATATATATTCATTGTATTCTTGTTGTTTCTGGTGTTTGAGTCATAACTCCTTTTATGCATATTTTTTTATCCTTTCTAAAATTAGTACTATAGTTTATAGTAAGGTATTTTCTAATAACAATGCTGTTTTTACTGTCGCCTTTGTCTTTTTTTTCGGACTTAGAAGTAATATACATTTTTATTATTTTGCAGGTGATGAATGCTCGAAACCAAACCTTTTCCACGTCCACGTTTCCACAACTGGAAATGCGCCACCATCGGTTATAAGCCATTCTTCTACACACTCGGAGGTCTTCTGAGTATTGAGATGTCGCAGAAACATAAATTGTTTTGGAATTATTTATAATCATGAAACACAAAGCTGTGAAGAATTTAACGGAAATAATTTGTCAAATATTGAGAGAGATTTAATTAGAAAAAATTAAAAAAGTACTACGTAGCAGTCCGGCAAAACTGTTGTAATTGATTAATACTGGAAATAAAAAAGTCAATACAATAAAGTAGAAAGTTAAAAACAAAATAATACTAATAAAACAAATAATAAAGCAATGATTTAACATTTTTTAAATGTTGTAAAAAGAAACAAAGAACAATGTTTTGATTTTCATCTTTTCTATAACAAGAATATTCATGTTAGTGAGTAAACAATTTTTACATAATTAGGTAAAATGTTTACATAATTAGGTAAAACTGTTTACATAATTTGGTAAAAATGTTTACATAATTAGGTAAAAATGTTTACATAATTAGGTAAAAATGTTTACATATTATTATAAAGTTAAATTGTTTACATATTATTAGTTAAAGTTTAGGTAGGCTTACGTTCACATCATTAGATAAAACAAAAGTTTACCTTTATTAGGTAAAAACAAAAAAAGAACATGTTACCTTATTTATTAAGTAGAAAAGGTTTACATTTGTTACTATGTTTTAAGAAATTGCATGATATTTTTGCCTAGACTGTTCGATTCACAATATCGCGTTAAAACTTGCTCTTTTGTGTTTCAACTTTGATCAACTTTATTCTGTTTTGAATTTTGTTGTAGAATATAATATTAACTAAATGTAATAAAAAAAAATAGTAAATACGTCATTATTGAGAGGCTGTAGTACTACGTAGCAGTTCGGTAAACTAATTGCAAGTTTAAAATTGTGATTTAGGCCCACTATTACCGAAAATAGAGTAAAAGGCTACATGGCTTTCTCCCTCCCTAAAATGTATTGTGCAAAAAAGACTTGGTAATTTCATTTACTATTTTAAAATATTTTCGAATGCGGAAGCATTGATACAAATCAAAATTGACTTGGAAAATTAAACATCACAGATCGCTTTATATTACCGATACCGATTTAATATTTGGGATGATTTAACATTTGGGAGAGGAGAAAATTTGTCAAAAGATTATTAAATTAAATTATTAAAATTATTAAAATATGTTCTTGCTCAGACAATTATCTTTTGATAACGTCATCACGTCTACAAATTTGATTGACCTTGGTAACGTAATGTCACGTGTATTTTGTATAGAAATATTATATTATTATGAATGGTTTATTATTCTACGTGTCATTCAAAGTATATTGCGCCCCCTTTTGCTCTTATAGCTGAATTGTATTATCATCAGACAAATAAAATTAAAAAAAACATAACCTGACTTGGCATAAAGAAGTATGGTAAAATGAATTGTATTATGCTGAACTCTATAACTAAATAAAGTTTAAAATAAAACTAATAAAAATAGAAGAAGACATAATAAAATAAAATGATAATAATAAATAAATAATAAAACAATTAAAATACATATATAGATATATATATATTTATAAACACATCAGGCACAGAAAAAGAAATAACAATAAAAATAAAGGAATCAAAATAAAAGAAACATGAGACAGACAGCAAATATTTCATGACAGTTTTAAAGAAAGGAAGTTGTTCATGTTAATTCTGACTAAATGAAATGTTCAGTAAATGTATTCAGTAAACACATTTAAAGTCATTAATTTAAACAATTAGTATTGGCAGATAAATGTGATATTTAATGTTGTATATTGTTTGTTATTGCATTAAATTAGATATATATTGTACCACGGTAGAGCTTTAACGTTAACATTTCTATTCTATCATTCACAATTTATCAAACATTATCTAGTAAATTGATGTAAGAGTTTGCAAATGACAGTTGTTAGCTGATAGATAAAATAATTAACTAAATAGCCTACAAATAACAACAATATTATAAATCAATCATTTATGTTGACGGTAGATACCTTTTGGAATAGTCTACCTGTCGACATAAACATGCTAATACCAGGGAGTTGTTATCTAATACAACCACCATTATTTGAATAGCTTTTAAAAAACTCATCTTTTCAACAAATATTTTCACCCTCGATAATCATATATCATGTGACCCGTCACTCTCATTGTTTTTTAATTGCTATTTATTTTATTTATTTCATGGATTACTTTTAATTGTATGTGAAGCGCATAATAGGCTTTATCAAGAATGAAATATTAGCAAAAGTCATGTGATTACAGTGACCAATCAAAATGTAGAAAGCCGAGTAAGCACGATTTCTTTGACTTTAAATATATAAATTGCTGAAACTTTTATTCGTTAAAAAGTCCACAATTCGGGAATTGTTGAGAATCTATTTATATGGACAATTTTTTCCGTAAATAAAGGTACCATACCAGGTTAATATAATTTTATCACCGACATTGTATTTGTCACTATCGTATTCTAACTTAAATCCTAAACTCTAAATATTATACAGGTGATGAATGCCCGAAACCAAACCTTTTTCACGTTAAGCCAACTGGAACTGCGCCACCATCGGTTATAAGCCGTTTTTCTACACACTCAGTGGTCTTCTGCGCATTAGAGATGTCGCAGAAACATAAATTGTTTCGGAATTATTTTTAATCACGAAACAAAAAGCCGTGAAGAATTTAACGGAAATAAAACTGAACCAGATTTAATTCGTCGTGTTTAAATTATTGTGTTTCTTTTTATTTGTTTAATAGTTACGTTACCTTTATCTATTATTGTTATATTATGTTTGTGTTGAAATGAGTACTACGTCCGGTAAAACTGTTGTTGTTGTAATTGAATAATGCTGGAAATAAAAAAGTCAATACAATAAAGTAGAAAGAGAAAAAGAAAATAATACTAATAGAACAAATAATAAAGCAATGATTCAACATTTTTTAAATGTTGTAAAACGAAACAAAGACAATGTTTTTCTTTTCATCTTTTTTATAACAAGAATATTCATTTTAGTGAGTAAAAAATTTTTACATAATTAGGTAAAAATGTTTATAAAATTATTATCATTATAAAGTTAAATTGCTTACATATTATTAGTTAAAGTTTAAGTTGACTTAGGTTTACATCATTAGGTAAAACAAACGTTTATTAAGTAGAAAACATTTACATTTTTTACTATTTTAAGAAATTACATTATATTTTCGCCTAGAATGTTCGATTCACAAGGTCACGATAGAACTTGCGCTAGTGTGTTTCAACTTTATTCTGTTTTGAACTCGTCTATTGCAGAATATAATATTAACTAAACTTAATGAAAATATAGAAAATACGTCATTATTGATAGGCTGTAGCTAATTAGACTACAAAAATCCATCGAGATCAATGGCCATTTTTTAAATGTAGAGAAGTCTTATGCGTTGCTGACGTCAAAAAGAAATAAATAGTTAATTAATCTTGATTCATTACTACCGGTAATCTATAGTTTGGCCTAAAATATTAACAATTTTTACATTTTATGGTCAAGTTTTGTTCACTATAAATTTTAATTATCTCTTATCTTTTTTAACACATCATGCATTCACACGTTTGTATTGTGCTACATTTTTTGAATATGTATGCAAGCGTAGTAAGATTACAATCTAAGTTTATTAACAGAAAGAAAGTAACAAACATACATACTTCGGAAGTAGATGTTCAAGTAACAAGTCAATCCGTTTTACAAGAGAAAAAACCTAATCGAACTCATGATGTATTTGTTTATTTGTTTTTGTTTTCTTTTCAACTTTTTGAATTCTCATGCGGGTGAGTTGATTCTTATTTTTTTCTTCAAACAGGTAGTACTAATATAAACATTTTGTAATGCTATGATAGGCCAACTTGATATGTATTCTTACATCTTCAGATTGGTGTTTTATGCATTTCAGTAAAAAAGAAACTTTTGCTAAAATGCATTTAAACATAGTAAACATATATTTAAAAACAACTAATTCATAAAAACATTCCAAATTTAATTACAATATTTATGAGAATAGTAAAATGTATTTAAAACACTAATTCATATAGAAAAAATATAATGTAATATTTATGAGAATATTTATTTTCGTGTGTTTAAAAAATGTATGTAAATATTATGATATTTGCACTTTTCTGCTTTAAAATTTAATGAATATAGTTCTTTGAAAGAGAATAAAAAAAAAACGGTCTACATAATTTTAGATTCTTTTCTTTATTAAAGTACATTTTTCTTAAACAATTTTTAATAAACGTATTTGAAAGAAATATAAAACTAATAATAAATTTAAGATAGAATAGAATTATGGGTACTTTTTAAAGAATCATCATTTATAACCAATTAAATAAAAATAGTAGATTTCTTAATAAAGTATATAAGTGTTTGATTCCTTATACTTATACCTATCTCATATATGTACTATAATGCATAGCTCGTTGACAAATCTACATTTTGTAATAAAATAAAATTGTATTTCAGCACTCATATCTTATGGAAAGCCAGCAACATCATTGTCTGTATATCAAAGTTTTCTACCTGTATATTCGACTGACGGGAAGGAAATAGAACCAGACTGTTTCCATTCAGGTGATATACTGTCTAGGCCACCGTAATCTAAAATAGATAATTATGTACAGCGATCCATTATACCATGGAGAAATAAGTTATATTTCTCCATCCATGGTTATATACGAGATTCGCATGGGTTATAGTCCAGTCCCTAAGGGGAAATGATGTTACCATAGTGGATACAAGTGTGCCCTTTGGCATGTTGATAGAACATGATATGGAGATACCAAAACAAAGTTACTGGAAATCTGATTTGACCTCTGTGACCTCTGACCTCAATTTTTATATTTCTATCTTAAACAGCCATATCTCCGCAACGGGTTTGACAATTGAAATGATATTGGTGTCAAATAGATCAGAGGGTACATATTTATATTCGCTCTAATAGAACTTTTTTCAAAAAAACGACCGGAAATGTAATTTCTCAATGTTTTGACCTTTGACCTCGGCTTACTATATCTCAATAACTACTGGTCAAAATTTCTTGAAATTTGTTTCAAATTGTTAAGAGCATACATATTTATATATACTCTAATTAAACATGTTCTTCCAAATCCACAGGAAATGTAATTTACTGACCTTTGACCTTTAATGTTTAAATATGTCTGTATCTCTGTAACCAAATGTCATAAAAAGTTCAACTTGGTGTCAAAATGTTCAAAATGTAAACATTTATATTAGCTCTAATAGAAGATGTTATCATATTTTTACTGGAAATGCCAGTTTGAGGTATGACCAGGATATACTGTTAAGCGTGCGTGTGTCATACTTATAATAATATACCTAACATATAGATTTAATGGACCAGAACTACATTCAATATCCTATTTAGCCTTTTAAAATTTTTTTAAAACTTAATGTTTAATTTAATTTAAATATATAATTCCATCGCATGGTAGGCCTACACCGTAAGAGCAACACTTAATATCAACAAAAAATTAGATATTAAACTTAAAAGTTAAATAACAATAAAAAAAAAAAAGAAAATCAGGATCTTAAAGAAAGAAAAGAAGAATTAACCAATGCGATTTGATACTCATAAAACATATGACCTAATTATCAATTAATTGCTTGAAGTATGCTGAAAAAATAAAATGTTTGAAACAGTAAGGAAAAAGCGAAGAAAAGAAAAACATATGTTTAAAATATTAGAAATCTGAAAAGGATCAAAGACAAATTAATTACAAAGTTGATTTCTTTTCAAGAACATACTGTAGTGGAATATAAAAGGAAAACAAACCAGTGAGCAGTCAAAATTACCATCTTGGCTTGATGAGGCAATAACACATCCAGCTCATAACACTAACAAAATCTTTGAAACCAGAAGAAATTAAGAGAAGCAATGATAATGTAACTTTAATCCACAAAAACATGACAAAACTAACATCAACCATTACCGACCAAACGAACATTATCACATGTACACAAATAATTTACAAAAGTAATCAAAAAACAAAATCAGAGACCGACTAGAAGTAAATAAACCAATATATAAGGCTTTATACAGTAGGACCATCTTATACAGTTTGTCAATCAACTAAAATAAAAAGGAAATTAATATCACCAAATCTTTGATTTAGAGATTATCAGAAAGCATTTGACTCAATAAAACAGGCATTACCATATTAGAGGGAAATATTATACCTCAACAAATATTGATTACGATCGTTCAAAGAGAAGTTAAGGAAGATTAGTAAGACAAGGCGACACTTAAAGATGTATTGTCCCTTTGACTAATTCCAAAAAAATAAAAAATAAAAGATTTCGAAAAAAGGTGGGTCATTTTGAAGTATCATAATAGTTATGAACTATCACCAAAAATTTTTCGAAACAATTTTTTTTTAAACTGAAATACAGACGTTTTTTGGTTACAAAAATTACTTTGACTTCCAGTCAAAGTTTTCAATCAAAACATATCCCACAATGCAACGCACTTGTTTGGCTACTCTGTATGCATAATCATAAAACTTCCTCAGGATCTGTGTGAAAATACCTTCTTAACCGTGACGAGTTGTAAAAAATCCTAATTTAGCATATGCATAATGCGTACTCATGGTTTGAAATCTTTGTTTACTTTCGCTCGTGACGATTTTCCAGATGAAATGTAATCAAACTAATTTACCTGTTAATTACGTAAACTTGTTGTTTTGGCTTAAATTTTCGACTTAAAGTGAATAACTTTAATATTACTTTGATATGGCCACTTTAAATTTAGAATATTTTGACCTTCATTTTTTTGTGTTTCAAGGGACAATACATCTTTAAGATCTTCACTGCATTGGAAGAGGTGTTTAATCAAAGAGCTAATCTAAAAAATAGAGTAAATATCACTTTAAAGACAAAATAAACAGTTAATTTAACCAAAATCACAAAGACTTCCAGCCTATTTTTTGCTTTGAATTACAGTTTTTTTCAATCCAATTTTTGGTGAAACTATTATGTGTGACATTAAAATTGCATATTCAACAAAAATATTTGTCAACATTACTTTTGTCAGGGGGAAAATAAGTATATCTTTAATAGCATGTGATATTATTAGCAAATATTTCAAATGTAGTTTTAAAACTTTCCCATTACAAACAATTGCCATAATTCTGATAACATTACAATACACCCATCCTCTGGGACTTATTTTCAAATGTAGCTAAAAACTTTCCAGTACAATTCCGGTCATTTTGATGTGTATAGATGCATGCAGTAGCATTGGAAAAGCGAGAGAGGGGGAGGTGGTTGGGGTGATGGAGAGACACATATTTTTTACATGTTTGTCTACACTATAAACTAGTTTAACAAAAAAGGTGTGATATGCCCAAATATGGTAGTGATATGTCATTCATCGTGTCCATATATGGGCACATCACATTTTTTTGTCGCATAAAAATGTTATAGTGTAGACAGAGTTTAACATTTGTGTAACATGTAACAAAAATATGTGTCTCTCCATCCACCCCAACCCCCTCCCCTCTCTCGATCTCTTTTTATAGATTATTAATTGCTAAATATATGCAAAACGATGGGTCATAGCTCAAAATGACATTTCCAATTGAATTCTGACAAAATATTTTGTTAGAGCAAATATAAATGTGTATATTCTAAACAATTTGACACCAAACTGAACTTTTTAGGACAAATAGTTACCGAGATATTGACATATTCAAACATTAGAGGTCAAGGGTCAAAAAAGCTTAATTTATGGTAATTTTTTGAAAAAAGTTTCTATTAGACTAAATATTAGATTTATTTTCTTAACATTTTGAGCCCATTTTCAAATCTCTGAGATTGCGTGTTATTGAGATATTAGACAATCAAGGTCAAAGGTCAAACTAAAAAATAAAGCCTTTGCGGCCATTTTTGTACAATTATTTTCATTATAGCGAATATAAATATATATCTTCCAAGCATTTTGAAAAAAAAATTAATGTAAAATGTCCCTGCGTTGTCAAGATATGGCGATTTTTAGTTATATAATAGAAAAATATAAAAATTGAGGTCAGAGGTCACAGAGGTCAAATCAGATTTCCAGTAACTTTGTTTTGGCATCTCCACACTATACTCTACCAAACTGCTATACTGAAAAATTTGTATCCAGTCTGGTAACATCCCACCCCTTTTTCTCCCCTTAGGGACTGGACTATTAGGCCTATTTGATTTGCGCGAGATGAACATTGATACAAAGGCCAACAAAGGTATTTGGCGTTTTTCATCGATTTTGGCATAAAACTGATTCCATTCATGAAACTGCTATTTATTTAAGTGTCAAGAATTGTAATTGAGGAAATTTTATTTTCGGGCTATACTGGGCCACAACAACATGGCGAATATTTATTATTGGCCGCCTTGGCTATACGCTATTTAGAGCTATAACTAAAACAGATACAAATTCATAACATAAATATTTACATTTTTTAAAGGACAAACACAGGTTGGTGAATGGCTGAAAGTTGATCTTGGAGCCGACTATACGATTACAACAGTGGTCATCATTAATAAAATAAGTAAACTTATTTATCGCAATTAATAATATCATTTTCACCTTTAATTCCACGTACAATTATCATTTTTATACGTATTTAACTTATCATTTTACCTAATAATATATAAAAATAATATAATATATTATAAATAATATATAAATATATAAAACAATATTATTGTTTTATATATTTGCACATTCTACCAAAGTAGTCAAGCCGCTTGTGGAAAACAAAAGAAAAACTAATCCGTAAACAGAACAAAAATTACCAAATCTAGACAAAACTCCACATAACTGCTTTCCGTTTACTATAGTACAAAACTCACATTTGTTTGTTAGTTATGTGAGCGTCTCACTAGACAATACAAATCAGTAGGGTGGGGACGGACGCATTTTGTATAATTATTTGTACTCTATGAAATGATGACTTTTTGGCTTTTCCTGTTGTTGTTGCCGCCAAACAATGGGCCAGAATTCATTTATGACTTTGGTTTTTTTCTCCTTCTTTCTTATAGCCCACTTTTATTCATTCTTTCATATCCTAACATAATAATTAGAATTCTCCCTTTATATAAACCATTATTATCTAACATATTTAACATTTGTCCACTTAAATTATTTATGTTATTTTCTGAACAAACAAGACTTATTCAAATTATGTGTCAAATCATGATTTTACCAACAATTCATGACCAAAGAATATGGGTGGTTTATTATACTTTGTGATGTATCATTCCTTAACCAGTAAAACAATTTCGTCAATGGATTTGGCCCACTGTGTGCCGCAGTCATTATTGATCGTTATGTTATTCATTTTTTATCGTTACGGTATCATTATAGATCGTTACGGTATCGTTATCGATGTCACTATCACTATTGATATCAATATTATTATGATCAACATTACTTAAATCTTACGTACATCTTAACTTAATTAAATATTTATAAACAGCTCCATCTGATTTTAACAATGAACGAATTTCTGGTGCTGTGGTAACTATTAAAACGGATGATATGAGTACAGAAACCACGTGTGGTCATACTGTAACAATTGCCGATTCGTTACGCGCTCCATTGATTCAATTTACCTGCAACCCACCAATCAGAGGACGCTACGTGAAACTATGGTTTCCGAATAAAATGGAATTCATTACCATTATTTTGTGAAATTAAGGTCTACACAGATTATTTAAGCCAAGGTAAGTTGTTAGATAAACCTTTTTTTTAAATAGTAGGCCTATTATTTTTACTTTGTTGTTGTTGTTATTTTCTTTGTTTAACTGCCCGATATAACGACACATACACCAGTTGAAAGTCTTCGTCCTGAATTATTTTTTTGGATATACAAAAAGGCAATGTCTATTGATTTTCTGGAAAATCGATATATTGGTGATGTCACAAAAGTAAAAAATGGAATATCCGAATCTTTAATAAGGGATCGAAATATTAAATATCGCGCCCTCTTTTGATCTCCCCTTTTTGTCAAGCGCTTAACTTATCTTTGTATTACTTCTTTTTCAGTTTTAATAATTTAGTTATACTCATGTACGACAAGCCAATGTACAGAGACGAGAGTGGGAAAAGATTTTGCACTCTTACCATAATTTTATAACTTGATATAATATATTTCAATAAACACAGAAAACCGTTAATAATTTGTTCATATGATACCAAAATTAGCCTATTCTAGGTAGGTCATTTGATGTTCTAAATTTTACAGAGCCTCAGTGTGCGACTCCAATCCAAGTCAGTCCATTGAACAAGACTTTCCATTTACAAGACATATCTGGCAATGGAAATTACTTAAGTGGATCGCCTGATATAGCATTTACTACTGGTATTTATGGCGAGCAAGATGGAGCAGTATTGATAAACAAAGATATTGGTTCGCAAATAACATTACTCTATGGACACAAAGGCCCAACTTTTACATTGGCTTTCTATGTTTTCATGAACGACAGTTCGAAAAAGGCCTTCGTTTATTCCAACTCATTTGAAATTATATTTGCGTTTCCTGTTGATCATCTGTTTCATGTGTCAGAGGTAGCGGTTAATTACAACTTTTATGGTGAAGTTATTCGTTGCAATGTCATGCGTTCTGAAGAGTGGACATTCTTTGCTCTTACATTCAACGGATTCGAAAGAAAAATACGACTTTGGCGAAATGGGGAGATTGCTTGTATGACTGATACGGAATTCTCGGAAATCAATTTTGGAAGCATTGGGTTTGGTGGTGACGAGAGTGTAATGAAGATGGCTAAACTACAGGTTTACCGTGAGAGCCTTGATGAATATGAGATCAAAGAAGCGAGAGACCTGCACAATGTTATTAGAAGTAAGAATTATTGTCTTTAGTAAATAGACATACACATCAGTTAATGATTATGATTATCAGTTGAAATCATTGTAATCATCACCATATTCACTATCAGTGTCATCATCATCATCATCATCATCATAAATGTATTCATTTTATTTATTGTTTTGTTATCGTTATTATCAACATAATTATATATTCATTGTATTCTTGTTGTTTCTGGTGTTGGAGTCATAACTCCTTTTATGTATATTTTTTATCCTTTCTAAAATTAGTACTATAGTTTATAGTAAGGTATTTTCTAATAACAATGCCGTTTTTACTGTCGCCTTTGTCCTTTGATTCTGATTTAAAGGTAATATATATTTTTATTATTTTGCAGGTGATGAATGCTCGAAACCAAACCTTTTCCACGTCCACGTTTCCACAACTGGAAATGCGCCACCATCGGTTATAAGCCGTTCTCTCGGAGGTCTTCTGCGTATTGAGATGTCGCAGAAACATAAATTGTTTTGGAATTATTTATGATCACAAAACAAAAAGCTGTGAAGAATTTAACGGAAATAATTTGTTAAATATTGAGACAGACTTAATTCGCAAGTACTACGTAGCAGTTCGGTAAACTAATTGCAAGTTTAAAATTGTGATTTAGGCCTACTATTACCGAAAATATAGTAAAAGGCTACATGGCTTTCTATCTCCCTAAAATTTATTGTGCAAAAAAGTACATAGTAATTTCATTTTTACTATTTTAAAATATTTCGAACGCGGCAGCATTGATACAAATCAAAATTGACTTGGAAAATAAAACATCACAGATCGCTTTATGTTACTGATACCGATTTTATTTAATATTGGGGATGATTTAACATTTGGGAGAAAATCTGTCTAAAGATTATTAAATTAAATTATTAAAATTATTAAAATATGTTCTTGGTTAGGCAATTATCTTTTGATAGCGTCATCACGTCTACAAATTTGATTGACCTTGGTAACGTAATGTCACGTGTATTATGAATGGTTTATTATTCTACGTGTCATTCAAAGTATATTGCGCCCCCTTTCGCTCTTATAGCTGAATTGTATTATCATCAGAAAAATAACATTTAAAAAAACACAACCTGACATAAAGAAATATGATATATATTAATTGTATTATGCTGGACTCTATAACTAAATAAAGTTTTTACATAATAAAATAAAATGATAATAATAAATAAATAATGAAATCATAATAAAAATTGAATAATAAAACAATTAAATTACATATATAGATATATATATATATATATTTATAAACACATCAGGCACAGAAAAAGAAATAACAATAAAAATAAAGGAATCAAAATAAAAGAAACATGAGACAGACAGCAAATATTTCAGGACAGTTTCAAAGAAAGGAAGTTGTTCATGTTAATTCTGACTAAATGAAATGTTCAGTAAATGTAGTCAGTAAACACATACAACAGTCGTGAGGTAATTTCCCGATTGATTGTAATCAAAACGGTACTGGGTATGGTCTACTAGTTTTTCTGCTCCCAACCAGTACATGCATTCATAGAAGCTTTGATGAAGTAAGCCTACCTGGTGGTAACCATAGAACTGTTCCGAGATAACGACTAAACTTCGGCTTTAGTCGATAGAAGATTGAAAAAATTGTTAGAGATTATAGAAGATAAATGTGATATTTAAGGTTGTATATTGTTTGTTATTACATTAAATTAGATATATATTGTACCACGGTAGAGCTTTAACGAAAGTTTAGCAACTTTGTGTAAACATTTTTATTATCATTTACAATTTGTCAAAAATTAACCAGTAAATTGATGTAATAGTTTGCAAATGACAGTTGTAGCCGATAAATAAAATAATTAACTAAATACAAATAACAACAAAATTAATCAATCATTTTTTTTTTCATTTGTTCACTTTTGAAAAAATGTAAAATATCATAACACATTAAGATTAAAGGAAAGGAAATATTCTAAAAGGTTCCAATTCCACGAATTGAAAAAATGACGTTTCGTTTAATATGGCTAATAATAGAGATTTTTAGACAAGAATTTCCCTTCTCATCAATCAAAGGTTTTAATTCTGTTTTCAATTTTTACAAAAACTTTTATCTTGAATGTTTTGAACTTGATCGTTTGTATATTATTCGTTTTATTATAATAGAATTTAAAATATATTTAGTCAATTCTAAAGTTTGCTAGTGTCGATTTTTGCAACTTGTTTTCTGCAGATTGTCGAAGTTTGTCAACGGTTTTATACTTGTAAACTTTTGAAAACCTTTCTTGATAAACTCGGAGTCTCCTCGAGTTTACAGTTGTTAGATTAACATCATTAGGTAAAACAAAAGTTTATTAAGTAGAAAACGTTTACATTTTTTACTATGTTTTAAGAAATTAAATTATATTTTCGCCTAGACTGTTCGATTCACAATATCGCGATAAAACGTCCTCTATTGTGTTTCAACTTTGACAAAACTTTATTCTGTTTTGAACTCGTCTGTTGTACAATATAATTTTAAATAAATTTAATGAAAATAGTAAATACGTCATTATTGACAGGCTAGCTAATTAAACTACGACAATCCATCGAGATCAATGGCAATGTTTTAATATACAGAAGTCTTATGCGTTGCTGAGGTCAAATTTCTATAACCCAAGAATAGTTACTCAATTATTTAGTGAAGCATCCATTCATTGACTGCGGCTGTAAGTAACGAAGATTCTAAATTCCATCCGCCAGAGCGGCTCTTAAGTTTACGCATGTGCACTTAAATCCTATAAGTAAACTATCTTAAACGTTTAGGGCACTTTTGGAAAGTGGTTCTTCCAAGGTCACTGTGTTTTTTTAAATTATGCATTTAAATAGTTAATCAATATTCATTACAATCGGTAATCTATAGTTTTGCCTCAAATATGAACAATTTAAATTTTTACATTTATGATCAAGTTTTGTTCACTATAAATTTTAATTATTATATTGTTAACACATCATGCATACAAACGTTTGTATTGTTTGAGTGTTACATTAAAAATTATTTTAATATGTATGCAAGCGTAGTAGGATTACAATGCCAGTTTATTAACAGAAAGAATGTAACCAACATACATACTTCGGAAATAGATGTTCAAGTAACAAGTCAATCCGTTTTACAAGAGAAAAACTTAATCGAACACATGATGTATTTGTTTATTTGTTTTTGTTTTCTTTTCACCTATTTGAATTCTCATGCGGGTGAGTTTATTTTAATTTTTTTCTTCAAGCAGGTAGTACTAATATAACAATTTTGAAATGCTATGATAGGCCAACTTGATATGCATTCTTACATCTTCAGATTGGTGTTTTGTGTATTTTAGTCCAAAAAATGTGGTTTTTTTTTGTGCTAAAATGCATTATTAAAGCACAGTAAACATATATTTAAAAATAACTAATTCATAAAAACATTCCAAATTCAATTACAATATTTATGAGAATAGTAAATAATGTATTTAAAACACTAATTCATATAGAAAAAAAATATAATGTAATATTTATGAGAATATTTATTTTCATGTGTTTAAAAAAGTAAGTAAATATTATTATGATATTTGCAGTCTTCTGCTTTAAAATATAATGAATATAGTTCTTTGAAAGAGAATGAAAAAAACGGTCTACATAATTTTAGATTCTTTTCTTTATTAAAATACATTTTTCTTATGTACAATTTTTAATAAACGTATTTGAAAGAAATATAAAACTAATAATAAATTTGAAATTTATAGCTAATAGAATAGAATTTTGGAACGACGATAAAGGCATGCACATATAGCTACTTTTTAAAGAATCATTATTTATAACCAATTAAATCAAAATAGTAGATTTCTTAATAATTTATATAAGTGTTTGATTCCTTATACTTATCTCATATATGTACTATAATGCATAGCTCGTTGACAAATCTACATTTTGTAATAAAATAAAATTGTATTTCAGCACTCATATCTTATGGAAAGCCTGCAACATCATTGTCTGTATATCAAAGTTTTCTACCTGTATATTCGACTGACGGGAAGGAAATAGAACCAGACTGTTTCCATTCAGGTGATATACTGTCTAGGCCACCGTAATCTAAAATAAATAATTATGTACAGCGATCCATATATGGTTATACCATGGAGAAATAAGTTATATTTCTCCATCCATGGTTATATACGAGATTCGCATGGGTTAGGCCTATTTGGTTTGCGTGAGATGAAAATTGATACAAAAGCCAACAAAGGTATTTGGCGTTTTTCATCGATTTTGGCATAAAACTGATTCCATTCATGAAACTGCTATTTATTTAAGTGTCAAGAATTGTAATTGAGGAAATTTTATTTTCGGGCTATACTGGGCCACAACAACATGGCGAATATTTATTATTGGCCGCCTTGGCTATACGCTACTTAGAGCTATAACTAAAACAGATACAAATTCATAACATAAATATTTACATTTTTTAAAGGACAAACACAGGTTGGTGAATGGCTGAAAGTTGATCTTGGAGCCGACTATACGATTACAACAGTGGTCGTCATTAATAAAATAAGTAAACTTTTTTATCGTAATTAATAATATCATTTTCACCTTCAATTCCACGTACAATTATCATTTTTATACGTATTTAACTTATCATTTTACCTAATAATATATAAAAATAATATAATATATTATAAATAATATATAAATATATAAAACAATATTATTGTTTTATATATTTGCACATTCTACCAAAGTAGTCAAGCCGCTTGTGGAAAACAAAAGAAAAACTAATCCGTAAACAAAACAAAAATTAACAAATCTAGACAAAACTCCACATAACTGCTTTCCGTTGTCTATAGTACAAAACTCACATTTGTTTGTTAGTTATGTGAGCGTCTCACTAGACAATACAAATCAGTAGGGTGGGGACGGACGCATTTTGTATAATTATTTGTGAAATGATGACTTTTTGGCTTTTTATGTTGTTGTTGCGGCCAAACAATGGGCCAGAATTCAAACTCTTTTGCTTTATGACATTTTGTTTTGTCCTTCTTTTTTATAGCCCACTTTTATTCATTCTTTCCTGCATATCCTAACATAATATTTAGAATTCTCTTTCTTTTTCGTTGTATAAACCATTATTATCTAACATATTTAACATTTGTCCACTTAAATTCTTTATGTTAATTTCTGAACAAACAAGACTTATTCAAATTATGTGTCAAATCATGATTTTACCAACAATTCATGACCACGTGATTTTTCATTCCTTAACCAGTAAAACAATTTCATCAATAGATTAGGTCCACTGTGTGCCGTAGTCATTATTGATCGTTATGGTATTCATTTTTTATCGTTACGGTATCATTATCAATCGTTACGGTATCGTTATCGATATTGATGTCACTATCAGTATTGATCAATATTATTATGATCATCATTACTTAAATCTTACGTACATCTTAACTAAATATTTATAAACAGCTTCATCTGATTTTAACAATGAACGAATTGCTGGTGCTGTGGTAACGATTAAAACGGATGATATGAGTACACAAACCACGTGTGGTCATACTGTAACAATTGCCGATTCGTTACGCGCTCCATTGATTGAATTTACCTGCAACCCACCAATCAGAGGACGCTACGTGAAACTATGGTTTCCGAATAAAAAGGAATACATTACCATTTGTGAAATTAAGGTCAACACAGATGATTTAAGCCAAGGTAAGTTGTTAGATAGGCCTAGTTTTTTTTTTATAATATGCCTTTTATTATTTCTTTGTTTAATTGTCCAATATAACGACACCACCTTAAAGTTTTCGTCTTGAATTTTTTTTTTTGGATATACAAAGAGGCAATGACTATTGATTTTCAGGAAAATCGAAATATTGGTGATGTCACAAAAGTGAAAAATGGAGTATCTGTATCTTTAATATGGGATCGAAATATTAAATAGCGCGCCCTCTATTGATCTCCCCTTTTGTCAAGCGCTTAACTTATCTTTGTATTACTTCTTTTTCAGTTTTAATAATTTTGTACGAAGCCAATGTACAGAAACGAGAGTGGGAAAAGATTTTGCACTCTTACCATAATTTTATAACTTGATATAATAACTTTTAAATAAAGACAGAAAACAGTTAACTTTTTGTTCATATGAACGTGGGTCATTTGATGTTCTCAATTTCTACAGAGCCTCAGTGTGCGACTCCAATCCAGGTCAGTCCATTGAACAAGACTTACTATTTAAAAGACATATCTGGCAATGGAAATTACTTAAGTGGATCACCTGATCTAGCATTTACTACTGGTATTTATGGCGAGCAAGATGAAGCAGTATTGATAAACAAAGATATTGGTTCGCAAATAACATTACTCTATGGACACAAAGGCCCGACCTTTACATTGGCTTTCTATGTTCTCATGAACGACGGTTCAAAAAAGGCCTTCGTTTATTCCGACTCATTTGAAATTATATTTGCGTTTCCTGTTGATCATCTATATCATGTGTCAGAGGTAGCAGTTAATTACAACGTGTATGGTGAAGTTATTCGTTGCCATGCCTTGCGTTCTGAAGAGTGGACATTCTTTGCTCTTACTTTCAACGGATTCGAAAGAAAAATACGACTTTGGAGAAACGGGGAGATTGCTTGTATGGCTGATACGGGATTCTCAGAAATCAATTTTGGAAGCATTGTGTTTGGTGGTGACGAGAGTGTAATGAAGATGGCCAAGCTACAGGTTTACTATGAGAGCCTTGATGAATATGAGATAAAAGAAGCGAGAGACCTGGATAATGTTATTAGGAGTAAGAATTATTGTCCTTAATACACATCAGTTAATGATTATGATTATCAGTTGAAATCATTGTAATCATCATCATCATAAACGTATTGATTTTATTTATTGTTATCGTTACTATCAACATATATATATTCATTGTATTCTTGTTATTTCTGGTTTTCGAGTCATAACTCCTTTTTATGCATATTTTTTTATCCTTTCTAATAAGTACTATAGTTTATAGTAAGTATTTCTAATAACAATGCCGTTTTTACTTTCGCCTTTGTCTTTTTATTCTGACTTATAAGTAGTATACATTTTGATTATTTTGCAGGTGATGAATGCCCGAAACCAAACCTTTTCCATGTCCACGTATCCACAACTGGAAATGCGCCACCATCGGTTGTAAGCCGTTCTTCTACACACTCGGAGGTCTTTTGCGTATTGAGATGTCGCAGAAACATAAATTGTTTTGGAATTATTTATAATCACGAAACACAAAGCTGTGAAGAATTTAACGGAAATAATTTGTCAAATATTGAGACAGATTTAATTCGCAAGTACTACGTGGCAGTTCGGTAAACTGATTGCAAGTTTAAAATTGTGATTTAGGCCTACTATTACCGAAAATAGAGTAAAAGGCTAAATAGCTTTCTCCCTCCCTTAAATGTATTGTGCGAAAAAGTACATAGTAATTTCATTTACAATTTTAAAATATTTCGAACGCGGCAGCATTGATACAAATCAAAATTGACTTGGAAAATAAAACATCACAGATCACTTTATATTACCGATACCGATTTTATATTTGGGATGATTTAACATTTGGGAGAAAATCTGTCAAAAGATTATTAAATTAAATTATTAAAATTATTAAAATATGTTCTTGGTCAGGCAATTATCTTTTGATAACGTCATCACGTCTACAAATTTGATTGACCTTGGTAACGTAATGTCACGTGTATTTTGTATAGAAATCTTATTATTATGAATGGTCCGGTTTATTATTATACGTATATTATTTTATAAGTAAATTGCGTCCACTTTCGCACTTAAAAAAACATCTGTTTTTAAAGGTTAGTTAATGACATTTTAAAAATAGCTGAATTGTATTCATCATCAGCAAAAAAAAAAAAAAAACAAACAAAACAAAAATTTAAAAAAACATAACCTAACCTGGCATAAAGAAATAAAAAATAAAAAATAAAACTAACAAAAATAGATAAATAAAAATAAATAAAATAGAATGATAATAATAAATAAATAAATAATAAAATCATAATAAAAATATAATAATATAACAATAAAAATACATATATATATAATATATATATAAACACATCAGACACAGAGAAAGAAATAACATTAAAAATAAAAGAATCAAAAGAAAAGAAACATGAGACAGACAGCAAATATGTCATGACAGTTTCAAAGAAAGGAAGTTTTTCATGTTAAGTCTGACTAAATGAAATTTTCAGTAAATGTAGTCAGTAAACACATTTATTTAAAGTCATTTAAACAATTAGTATTAGCAGATAAATGTGATATTTAAGGTTGTATATTGTTTGTTATTACATTTAATTAGATATATATTGTACCACGGTGGAGCTTTAACATAAAAACATTTCACTTTTAAGCTAAAAAGGCATCTATTATCCACATATAATCACTGAATCCTAAATAATATTAATTCAAATTTCATTGATATTTTCAATCGGTTGTTTTTGTTTACTTTGGTTTTTTTAATGATTTTTTGATATTTTTTATTTTTTGGCAGCCCACCACAAATTTACACTTTCTGGGGTTCGCCTCTCTTATTTAAAATTGTTTTTTTTTACAAACACTGTTAATAGAAAAGAGAAGAGAAATAAATGTTCGGAATAATAATAACGAAAGTTTAGCAACTTTGTGTCAACATTTTGATTGGCATTTAAAATTTATCAAAAATTATCTAGTAAATTTATGTAAGAGTTTGCAAATGACAGTTGTAGCCGATAGATAAAATAATTAACTAAATACAAATAACAACAAAATAAATCAATCATTTTTTTTTTATTTGTTCACTTTTGAAAAAATGTAAAATATCATAACACATTAAGATTAAAGGAAAGGAAATATTCAAAAAGGTTCCAATTCCACGAATTGAAAAAATGACGTTTCGTTTAATATGACTAATGATAGGGATTTTTAGACAAGAATTTCCCTTCTCATCAATCACAGGTTTTAATTCTGTTTTCAATTTTTACAAAAACTTTTATCTTGAATGTTTTGAACTTGATCGTTTGTATATTATTCGTTTTATTATAATAGAATTAAAAATATATTTAAAGTCAATTCTAAAGTTTGCTAGTGTCTATTTATGCAACTTGTTTTCTGCAGATTGTCGAAGTTTGTCAACGGTTTTATACTTGTAAACTTTTGAAAACCTTTCTTGATAAACTCGGAGTTGCCTCGAGTTTACAGTTCTTAGGTTTACATCATTAGGTAACAAAAGTTTATTAAGTAGAAAACGTTTACATTTTTTACTATGTTTTAAGACATTATATTATATTTTCGCCTAGACTGTTCGATTCACAATATCGCGATAGAACTTGTTCTATTGTGTTTCAACTTTGACAAACTTTATTCTGTTTTGAACTCGTCGGTTGTAGAATATAATATTAACTAAATTTAATGAAAATAGTAAATACGTCATTATTGACAGGCTGTAGCTAATTAGACTACGAAAATCCATCGAGATCAATGGCCATTTTTGAAATGTAGAGAAGTCTTATGCGTTGCTGACGTCAAATAGAAATAAATAGTTAATTAATATTGATTCATTACAACCGGTAATCTATAGTTTTACCTAAAATATTAACAATTTTTACATTTTATGGTCACGTTTTGTTAACAATAAATGTTAATTATCTCTTAAATTTTTTAACACATCATACATACTCACGTTTGTATTGTTTGTCTTGTTGTTTGAATATGTGTGCAAGCGTAGTAAGATTACAATGTAAGTTTATTAACCGAAAGAATGTAACCAACATACATACTTCGGAAATAGTAACAAGTCAATCCGTTTTACAAGAGAAAAACTTAATCGAACTCATGATGTATTTGTTTATTTGTTTTTGTTTTCTTTTCAACTTTTTGAATTCTCATGCGGGTGAGTTGATTCTTATTTTTTTCTTCAAATAGGTAGTACTAATACAAATTGGTGTTTTGTGCATTTCAGTAAAAAAAAATGTGTATTTTTTTGGCTAAAATGCAACTAATTCATAAAAACATTCCAAATTCAATTACAATATTTATGAGAATAGTAAATAATGTATATAAAACACTAATTCATATAGAAAAAAAATATCATGTAATATTAATGAGAATATTTATTTTCGTATGTTTAAAAAATATATGTAAATAATATGATATTTGCGCTCTTCTGCTTTCAAATATAATGAATATAGTTCTTTGAATGCAAAAAGAATGAAAAAAACGGTCTTCATAATTTTAGATTCTTTTCTTTATTAAAAAATAATGCGTATACATTTTTCTTATATGAAATATTTGAAAGAAATATAAAACTAATAATAAATTTAAGATTTATAGTTAATAGAATAGAATTTTGGAACGACGATAAAGGCATCATGCACATATCGCTACTTTTTAAAGAATCTTTATTTATAACCAATTAAATCAAAATATTAGATTTCTAAATAATTTATATAAGTGTTTATACTAAATATAATACTTATCTCATAGGCCTATATGTACTATAATCCATAGCTAGTTGACAAATCTACACTTTGTAATGAAATAAAATTTTATTTCAGCACTCATATCTTATGGGAAGCCAGCAACATCATTGTCTGTATATCCAGGTTCTTCACCTGTATATTCGACTGACGGGAAGGAAAGAACATACTGTTTCCATTCAGGTGATATACAGTCTAGACCACCGTAATCTAAAATAAATAATTATGTACAGCGATCCATATATGGTTATACCATGGAGAAAAAAGTTATATTTCTCCATCCATGGTTATATACGAAATTCGCATGGGTTAGGCATATTTGGTTTGCGCGAGATGAAAATTGATACAAAGGCCAACAAAGGGATTTGGCGTTTTTTCATCGATTTTGGCATAACACTGATTCCATTCGTGAAACTGTAACAGGTTCAGCTATTGAAGTGTCAAGAATTGCAATTGAGGAAATTTTATTTTTAGGCTATACCGGGCCACAAAAATATGGCGAATATTTACTATTGGCCGCCTTGGCTATACGGTATTTAGGGCTATAACTTTACGTAAACAGATACAAATTCATAACATAAAATATTTACATTTGTTAAAGCAAAAACACAGGTTGGTGAATGGCTGAAAGTTGATCTTGGAGCAAACTATACGATTACATCAGTGGTCATCGTTAATAGAATAAGTAAACTTTTTTATCGCAATTATTAATGTCATTTTCACCTTCCATTCCACGTACAATTATCATTTTTATACGTATTTAAATTATCATTTTACCTAATAAATATAAAATATAAAATAATATAATATATTATAAATAATATATAAATATATAAAACAATATTATTGTTTTATATATTTGCACATTCTACCAAAGTAGTCAAGCCGCTTGTGGAAAACAAAAGAAAAACTAATCCGTAAACAAAACAAAAAATACCAAATCTAGGCAAAACTCAACATAACTGCTTTCCGTTTAATATAGTACAAAACTCACATTTGTTTGTTAGATAAGCATCTCACTAGACAATACAAATCAGTAGGCTGGGGACGGACGCATTTTGTATAATTATTTGTGAAATGATGACTTTTTGGCTTTTTCTGTTGTTGTTGCGGCCAAACAATGGGCCAGAATTCAAACTCTTTTGGCTTTATGACATTTTGTTTTGTCCTTCTTTTTTATAGCCCACTTTTATTCATTCTTTCCTGCATATGCTAACATAATATTTAGAATTCTTTTTCTTTTTCGTTGTATAAACCATTATTATCTAACATATTTAACATTTGTCCACTTAAATTCTTTATGTTAATTTCTGAACAAACAAGACTTATTCAAATTATGTGTCAAATCATGATTTTACCAACAATTCATGACCACGTGATTTTTCATTCCTTAACAAGTAAAGCAATTTTGTCAATAGATTTGGTCCACTGTGTGCCGTAGTCATTATTGATCGTTATGGTATTCATTTTTTATCGTTACGGTATCATTATCAATTGTTACGGTATCGTTATCGATATTGATATCACTATCAGTATTGATCAATATTATTATGATCATCATTACTTAAATCTTACGTACATCTTAACTAAATATTTATAAACAGCTTCATCTGATTTTAACAATGAACGTATTGCTGGTGCTGTGGTAACGATTAAAACGGATGATATGAGTACAGAAACCACGTGTGGTCATACTGTAACAATTGCCGATTCGTTACGCGCTCCATTGATTGAATTTACCTGCAACCCACGAATCAGAGGACGCTACGTGAAACTATGGTTTCCGAATAAAAGGAATACATTACCATTTGTGAAATTAAGGGCTACACAGATGATTTAAGCCAAGGTAAGTTGTTAGAAAGGCCTAGTTTTTTTTTTATAATATGCCTTTTATTATTTCTTTGTTTAATTGCCCAATATAACGACACCACCTTAAAGTTTTTGTCTTGAATTATTTTTTTTGGATATACAAAGAGGCAATGACTATTGGTTTTCAGGAAAATCGAAATATTGGTGATGTCACAAAAGTGAAAAATGGAGTATCTGTATCTTTAATATGGGATCGAAATATTAAATAGCGCGCCCTCTATTGATCTCCCCTTTTGTCAAGCGCTTAACTTATCTTTGTATTACTTCTTTTTCAGTTTTAATAATTTTGTACGAAGCCAATGTACAGAAACGAGAGTGGGAAAAGATTTTGCACTCTTACCATAATTTTATAACTTGATATAATAACTTTTAAATAAAGACAGAAAACAGTTAACTTTTTGTTCATATGAACGTGGGTCATTTGATGTTCTCAATTTCTACAGAGCCTCAGTGTGCGACTCCAATCCAGGTCAGTCCATTGAACAAGACTTACTATTTAAAAGACATATCTGGCAATGGAAATTACTTAAGTGGATCACCTGATCTAGCATTTACTACTGGTATTTATGGCGAGCAAGATGAAGCAGTATTGATAAACAAAGATATTGGTTCGCAAATAACATTACTCTATGGACACAAAGGCCCGACCTTTACATTGGCTTTCTATGTTCTCATGAACGACGGTTCAAAAAAGGCCTTCGTTTATTCCGACTCATTTGAAATTATATTTGCGTTTCCTGTTGATCATCTATATCATGTGTCAGAGGTAGCAGTTAATTACAACGTGTATGGTGAAGTTATTCGTTGCCATGCCTTGCGTTCTGAAGAGTGGACATTCTTTGCTCTTACTTTCAACGGATTCGAAAGAAAAATACGACTTTGGAGAAACGGGGAGATTGCTTGTATGGCTGATACGGGATTCTCAGAAATCAATTTTGGAAGCATTGTGTTTGGTGGTGACGAGAGTGTAATGAAGATGGCCAAGCTACAGGTTTACTATGAGAGCCTTGATGAATATGAGATAAAAGAAGCGAGAGACCTGGACAATGTTATTAGGAGTAAGAATTATTGTCCTTAATACACATCAGTTAATGATTATGATTATCAGTTGAAATCATTGTAATCATCATCATCATAAACGTATTGATTTTATTTATTGTTATCGTTACTATCAACATATATATTCATTGTATTCTTGTTATTTCTGGTTTTCGAGTTATAACTCCTTTTTATGCATATTTTTTTATCCTTTCTAATAAGTACTATAGTTTATAGTAAGTATTTCTAATAACAATGCCGTTTTTACTTTCGCCTTTGTCTTTTTATTCTGACTTATAAGTAGTATACATTTTAATTATTTTGCAGGTGATGAATGCTCGAAATCAAACCTTTTCCATGTCCACGTATCCACAACTGGAAATGCGCCACCATCGGTTGTAAGCCGTTCTTCTACACACTCGGAGGTCTTTTGCGTATTGAGATGTCGCAGAAACATAAATTGTTTTGGAATTATTTATAATCACGAAACACAAAGCTGTGAAGAATTTAACGGAAATAATTTGTCAAATATTGAGACAGATTTAATTCGCAAGTACTACGTGGCAGTTCGGTAAACTGATTGCAAGTTTAAAATTGTGATTTAGGCCTACTATTACCGAAAATAGAGTAAAAGGCTAAATAGCTTTCTCCCTCCCTAAAATGTATTGTGCGAAAAAGTACATAGTAATTTCATTTACAATTTTAAAATATTTCAAACGCGGCAGCATTGATACAAATCAAAATTGACTTGGAAAATAAAACATCACAGATCGCTTTATATTACCGATACCGATTTTATATTTGGGATGATTTAACATTTGGGAGAAAATCTGTCAAAAGATTATTAAATTAAATTATTAAAATTATTAAAATATGTTCTTGGTCAGGCAATTATCTTTTGATAACGTCATCACGTCTACAAATTTGATTGACCTTGGTAACGTAATGTCACGTGTATTTTGTATAGAAATCTTATTATTATGAATGGTCCGGTTTATTATTATACGTATATTATTTTATAAGTAAATTGCGTCCACTTTCGCACTTAAAAAAACATCTGTTTTTAAAGGTTAGTTAATGACATTTTAAAAATAGCTGAATTGTATTCATCATCAGCAAAAAAAAAACAAACAAACAAAACAAATATTTAAAAAAACATAACCTAACCTGGCATAAAGAAATAAAAAATAAAAAATAAAACTAATAAAAATAGATAAATAAAAATAAATAAAATAGAATGATAATAATAAATAAATAAATAATAAAATCATAATAAAAATATAATAATATAACAATAAAAATACATATATATATATATATAATATATATATAAACACATCAGACACAGAGAAAGAAATAACATTAAAAATAAAGGAATCAAAAGAAAAGAAACATGAGACAGACAGCAAATATGTCATGACAGTTTCAAAGAAAGGAAGTTTTTCATGTTAAGTCTGACTAAATGAAATTTTCAGTAAATGTAGTCAGTAAACACATTTATTTAAAGTCATTTAAACAATTAGTATTAGCAGATAAATGTGATATTTAAGGTTGTATATTGTTTGTTATTACATTGAATTAGATATATATTGTACCACGGTGGAGCTTTAACATAAAAACATTTCACTTTTAAGCTAAAAAGGCATCTATTATCCACATATAATCACTGAATCCTAAATAATATTAATTCAAATTTCATTGATATTTTCAATCGGTTGTTTTTGTTTACTTTGGTTTTTTTAATGATTTTTTGATATTTTTTATTTTTTGGCAGCCCACCACAAATTTACACTTTCTGGGGTTCGCCTCTCTTATTTAAAATTGTTTTTTTTACAAACACTGTTAATAGAAAAGAGAAAAGAAATAAATGTTCTGAATAATAATAACGAAAGTTTAGCAACTTTGTGTCAACATTTTGATTGGCATTTACAATTTATCAAAAATTATCTAGTAAATTGATGTAAGAGTTTGCAAATGACAGTTGTAGCCGATAAATAAAATAATTAACTAAATACAAATAACAACAAAATAAATCAATCATTTTTTTTTATTTGTTCACTTTTGAAAAAATGTAAAATATCATAACACATTAAGATTAAAGGAAAGGAAATATTCAAAAAAGGTTCCAATTCCACGAATTGAAAAAATGACGTTTCGTTTAATATGGCTAATAATAGAGATTTTTAGACAAGAATTTCCCTTCTCATCAATTACAGGTTTTAATTCTGTTTTCAATTTTTACAAAAACTTTTATCTTGAATGTTTTGAACTTGATCGTTTGTATATTATTCGTTTTATTATAATAGAATTTAAAATATATTTAAAGTCAATTCTAAAGTTTGCTAGTGTCTATTTCTGCAACTTGTTTTCTGCAGATTGTCGAAGTTTGTCAACGGCTTTATACTTGTAAACTTTTGAAAACCTTTCTTGATAAACTCGGAGTTTCCTCGAGTTTACAGTTCTTAGATTTACATCATTAGGTAAAACAAAAGTTTATTAAGTAGAAAACGTTTACCTTTTTCACTATGTATTATTTTCTTCAAATAGGTAGTACTAATATAAACATTTTGAAATGCTATGATAGGCCAACTTGATAGTATTCTTACATCTTCAGATTGGTGTTTTGTGCATTTCAGTCAAAAAGAAACTTGTATTTTTTTGCTAAAATGCATTTAAACATAGTAAACATATATTTAAAAATAATTAATTAATAAAAACATTCCAAAAATTCAATTACAATATTTATGAGAATAGTAAATAATGTATTTAAAACACTAGGCCTAATTCATATAGAAAAAAAAATATACTTATTGTTGATCACGAAACAAAAAGCTGTGAAGAATTTTAAAGGAATTAATTTGTCAAATATTGAGACAGATTTAATTCGCTAGTACTACGTAGCAGTCTGGTAAAAAAAAACTGTTGTTGTAATTGAATATTAATAAAAGTCAATACAATAAAGTAGAAAAAGAAAGTAAATAATAAGTAAAATAATACTAATAAAACAAATAAAGCAATGATTTAACATTTTTTAAATGTTGTAAAAGGAAACAAAGAACAATGTTTTTATTTTCATCTTTTCAATAACAAGAATATTCATGTTAAAAATGTTTACATAATTAGGTAAAAATGTTTACATAATTATTATTATAAAGTGAAATTGTTTACATATTATTAGTTAATGTTTAAGTAGGCTTAGGTTTACATCATTAGGTAAAACAAAAGTTTACATTTATTAAGTAAAAACAAAAAATAACATATTAGTTTATTTATTAAGTAGAAAAAAACTCTTTAATTAGTAACTTTGATATCTCAATAAGAATTTTCTTCTATGTGTGCATGTGCTAAATAATTCGTTTCTTTGATTAAGAGAGCAAATATCAGGCTTATATATAATGAAATATTTCACTTGCAGACATAGGTTGCAGCGTTTACTTATATTGGAATAAGGCCTACATTTGGCTAATACTCGCCATTTAATATTATATTTAATGTTGTCATCTTTAAGTTTCCAAACATGTTGGCTAAGCGCTGTACTATTTTTATACTTTTCATTACGGAAGGAGCTTGTATGACCATTGTATCTACACTTAAAGTATTTTCTGTCAGTCCAACATATGTTTCAACTTTGTTAGTGTAATTTCTTGTGACAGTGGCCTGGTATACTACACCACTTGTTAAGCATTTCCCATCTAAAGGGCAAATCAAATACAAATATATAAACTGAAAGATACACTAATTATGATAAATAAGTTAACAAACGTTTCATAACTAAACGACTTTTTTTATTAAACATGTAAATATATATGAGATTCTGTAATTGCTGTTTATGTATAACATTGAATGAATAAAGGTGGTAGTTAACCACAAAAGAAAAAAAAAAGTAGAAAAGTTTTACATTTGTTACTATGTTTTAAGAAATTACATTATATTTTCGCCTAGACTGTTTGATTCACAAGATCACGATAGAACTTGCTCTATTGTGATTCAACTTTGACAAAACTTTATTCTGTTTTGAACTTGTCTATTGTAGAATATAATTTTAAATAAATTTAATGAAAATAGTAAACAGGTCATTATTGACAGGCTAGCTAATTAGACTACGACAATCCATCGAGATCAATGGCGATGTTTTAATATACAGAAGTCTTATGCGTTGCTGAAGTAAAATTTCTATAACCCAAGAATAGTTACTCAATTATTTAGTGAAGCATCCATTCATTGACTGCGGCTGTAAGTAACTAAGATTCTAAATTTCATCCGCCAGAGCGCCTCTTAAGTTTACGCATGTGCACTTAATTCCTATAAGTAAACTATCTTAAACGTTGAGGGCACTTTTGGAACGTGGTTCTTCCAATAAAAGAATAGATAGAGTTAAATCGACTAAATTCCTTGGAGTACATAATTTATTGATGAATTTCTCACATATTATAAGAATCACATCAATGTTACAGCTAGGAAAATATCTCGATATGTAGGCATACTATATAAAGTAAGACATTTTTTACCAACCTATGCTCTCTGGACAATATACAAATCACTCATTGAACCAGTATTAAATTATTGCAACATAATATGGTGTAGTACATTTCCAAGTTATCTAGATGAGTTAGTTATTTAAACTCCAGAAAAGGGCATTTCGAGCTATAACATGGTCATAGTTTAATGATTCAATGACTGAATGTTTCTATAAATTTAAACTTCTTAAAATTGCGGATATCAATAGGTACCAAATTGAGCTTTTCATGTATAATGTTACTACTAATCAGGACGTGCGTTTTTCATCGCTCTTTATTAAAAATGGTTCTAACCATTATTATAATGTAAATAAACGTATGGCTTAAAGCAAATAAGCTGTTACTGAATGTCAGCAAAACTAATTACGTTGTTTTTAGAACTAACCAAAAGAACTTTGACAAAAACCAGTTTAAAATAAAAATGAATAATGTGTTATTACATAGAAAAGAAAATGTGACATTTCTAGGTGTAATTTTAAACGAAAATCTTAACTGGAAACATCACATACAGCTTATTAGGAAAAAAATGTCTAGGGCAATTGGTATACTTTTAAAAGTAAGAGAATTCTTTCCTCATAAAGTCCGTATTAGTCTTTATAACACCTTAGTATTACCTCACCTTCAGTATGGTAACTTAATATGGGGAAATACATACAAGAGCAAATTAGAAGTAATACTAAAACTCCAAAAGAGAGCTGTAAAATGCATTACCTTCTCTAAATCCAGACAAGCCTCAGAGCCACTGTTTAAGAAACTAAAAATATTAAACGTTTATGATATTTACAAAGTAAACGTCATAGGATTTATGGCAAACGTAAAATTCAATGAATTACCACATCACATTTTAAATATTTTTAATTACTGTGACAGTATTAGGCCTACTCATAACCTCAGAACAGAAACTGAATTCGAAATTCCCTTCACAAGACTAACTTGCAGTCAACAGTTTATACACATATATGGACCAAAATTGTGGAAAGAATTCACTTGTAATGGTGGTAATAAACCGGTTATCTTAAAGAAACAAAATAAATGTATAAAAAAACAGGTCAAAAAATACTTTTTATCACTCTATGCTGATTAACAACACCTTTGTTTATTTAAGTTCTATATACTTGTTCTTATGTAAAAGGGTCCTACAAAAAAACTAAGCTACAGCTTTTTTATGCAGGATCCCTGTTTTCAGTTGTACTGTAATTATGATGTACTGTAATTGATGACTAAATAAATGTGGAATAAATAATACAAGATCTAAAGACAAAATGAGACTAAGAAAACGTAATCGTACTTCCACTAGTTTTACTGTGTCATGTGTGGGACCTAAATTGTGGAATGACTTGAATTACGAACTACAAAGTACCAAATCAATATTTATATTTAAATCATTGTTTAAAGAACATTAATTATCATTTTACAAATAATTTTAAAATAATACTTGTTGCAGGATTTAGCTTTTTTTTATTATTTATGTTTTAGTTTTTAGGCTAGTTAGGGACGTAGGGGGACACAACTAATCAAGCTCTTTTGAGTTTTTATGTGTTTCCTTTTCATCTTTTTTTTTCTATGTTCTCATATATTGTTGTATATTTTCATGATTGATGATGAATAAAGAATATTTGAATTTGAAGGTCACTGTGTGTTTTTAAATTATGCATTTAAATAGTTAATCAATATTCATTACAATCGGTAATCTATAGTTTTGCCTCAAATATGAACAATTTAAATTTTTACATTATGATCAAGTTTTGTTCACTATAAATTTTAATTATTATATTGTTAACACATCATGCATACAAACGTTTGTATTGTTTGAGTGTTACATTAAAAATTATTTTAATATGTATGCAAGCGTAGTAGGATTACAATGCCAGTTTATTAACAGAAAGAATGTAACCAACATACATACTTCGGATGATGTATTTCTTTATTTGTTTTTGTTTTCTTTTCACCTATTTGAATTCTCATGCGGGTGAGTTTATTTTAATTTTTTTCTTCAAGCAGGTAGTACTAATATAACAATTTTGAAATGCTATGATAGGCCAACTTGATATGCATTCTTACATCTTCAGATTGGTGTTTTGTGTATTTTAGTCAAAAAAATGTGGGTTTTTTGTGCTAAAATGCATTATTAAAGCACAGTAAACATATATTTAAAAATAACTAATTCATAAAAACATTCAAAATTCAATTACAATATTTATGAGAATAGTAAATAATGTATTTAAAACACTAATTCATATAGAAAAAAAATATAATGTAATATTTATGAGAATATTTATTTTCGTGTGTTTAAAAAATGTATGTAAATATTATTATGATATTTGCAGTCTTCTGCTTTAAAATATAATGAATATAGTTCTTTGAAAGAGAATGAAAAAAACGGTCTACATAATTTTAGATTCTTTTCTTTATTAAAATACATTTTTCTTATGTACAATTTTTAATAAACGTATTTGAAAGAAATATAAAACTAATAATAAATTTGAGATTTAATTTTGAAACGACGATAAAGGCATGCACATATCGTTACTTTTTAAAGAATCATTATTTATAACCAATTAAATCAAAATAGTAGATTTCTTAATAATTTATATAAGTGTTTGATTCCTTATACTTATCTCATGTACTTAAATGCATAGCTCGTTGACAAATCTACATTTTGTAATAAAATAAAATTGTATTTCAGCACTCATATCTTATGGAAAGCCAGCAACATCATTGTCTGTATATCAAAGTTTCCTACCTGTATATTCGACTGACGGGAAGAAAATAGAACCAGGCGTGATCACTGTCTAGGCCACCGTAATCTAAAATAAATAATTATGTACAGCGATCCATATATGGTTATATCATGGAGAAATAAGTTATATTTCTCCATCCATGGTTATATACGAAATTCGCATGGGTTAGGCCTATTTGGCCTATTTGGTTTGCGCAGGATGAAAATTGATACAAATGCCAACAAAGGGATTTGGCGTTTTTTCATCGATTTTGGCATAAAACTGATTCCATTCGTGAAACTGTAATTCAGCTATTCAAGTGTCAAGAATTGCAATTGAGGAAATTTTATTTTCGGGCTATACTGGGCCACAAAAAATATGGCGAATATTTACTATTGGTCGCCTTGGCTATACGCTATTTAGGGCTATAACTTTACGTAAACAGATACAAATTCATAACATAAGATATTTACATTTTTTAAAGCATACACACAGGTTGGTGAATGGCTGAAAGTTGATCTTGGAGCAAACTATACGATTACAACAGTGGTCATCGTTAATAGAATAAGTAAACTTTTTTATCGCAATTATTAATGTCATTTTCACCTTCCATTCCACGTACAATTATCATTTTTATACGTATTTAAATTATCATTTTACCTAATAAATATAAAAATAATATAATATATTATAAGTAATATATAAATATATAAAACAATATTATTGTTTTATATATTTGCACATTCTACGAAAGTAGTCAAGCCGCTTGTGGAAAACAAAAGAAAAACTAATCCGTAAACAAAACAAAAAATACCAAATCTAGACAAAACTCCACATAACTGCTTTCTGTTTACTATAGTACAAAACTCACATTTGTTTGTTAATTATGTAAGCATCTCACTAGACAATACAAATCAGTAGGCTGGGGACGGACGCATTTTGTATAATTATTTGTGAAATGATGACTCTTTGGCTTTTTCTGTTGTTGTTGCGGCCAAACAATGGGCCAGAATTCAAACTCTTTTGATTTTATGACATTTTGTTTTGTCCTTTTTTATAGCCCACTTTTATTCATTCTTTCCTGCATATCCTAACATAATATTTAGAATTCTCTTTTTCGTTGTATAAACCATTATTATCTAACATATTTAACATTTGTCCACTTAAATTCTTTATGTTAATTTCTGAACAAACAAGACTTATTCAAAGTATGTGTCAAATCATGATTTTACTAACAATTCATGACCACGTGATGTTTCATTCCTTAACCAGTAAAACAATTTCATCAATAGATTTGACCCACTGTGTGCCGCAGTCATTATTGATCGTTATGGTATTCATTGTTTATCGTTACGGTATCATTATCAATCGTTACGGTATCGTTATCGATATTGATGTCACTATCAGTATTGATCAATATTATTATGATCATCATTACTTAAATCTTACGTACATCTTAACTAAATATTTATAAACAGCTTCATCTGATTTTAACAATAAACGAATTGCTGGTGCTGTGGTAACGATTAAAACGGATGATAATGAGTACACAAACCACGTGTGGTCATACTGTAACAATTGCCGATTCGTTACGCGCTCCATTGATTGAATTTACCTGCAACCCACCAATCAGAGGACGCTATGTGAAACTATGGTTTCCGAATAAAAAGGAATACATTACCATTTGTGAAATTAAGGTCTACACAGATGATTTAAGCCAAGGTAAGTGGTTAGATAGGCCTAGTTTTTTTTTTATAATAGGCCTTTTATTATTTCTTTGTTTAATTGCCCAATATAACGACACCAGCTTAAAGTTTTCGTCCTGAATTATTTTTTTTGGATATACAAAGATGCAATGACTATTGATTTTCAGGAAAATCGAAATATTGGTGATGTCACAAAAGTGAAAAATGGAGTATCTGTACAGTGGGAAAGCCACTTCGCGTTTTTTGACCGTTAAATCGTGTAAAATCGACTTACTTCCGCATTGACGATTTTGAAGCGCCACCTATCGTTGAAAACTGAAACCACGATTTTTCGTCGCCTAGCAAATAAGTGCTGTTTTATTTTAAGCTCTCATGAATATTTAAGAACCGCCCAACATTACCTATTATGGTAAAAGCATTTCCTAATAAGTATTATTGAATAACCAATCGGTTTCCTTCAAAGAAACCGAAGCTAATACAATACATTCGGCGACTGAAGTCGGGACTCGTGAAATTTATAAATGTGGTACGATTTGACTACTGTTTTGTTGTCCATTTTCTGAATAGTCGGAGGTGCATCCCAACAAATTAAAAAAATTATAATCAATTGTTTTATCAAGAATAATATTAGTTTAATCGAGTATGATATATTTCTATCCTGTTCAAAATTTGTTGGTGTATTCTCAGGCCTCGAAAGGTAGGTACATTTTCTAGCTGTGAGCGTGGTTTCGGCAACGCGAGACACGTGTGTCAGTATAGGCGATAGCGAGACGTGTGTTGTACTGTGTTGATGCTGATCCGATAGTCGTTAAGTTGTACTGATTACGAGTATCATTGGTCCTGGCCGGCCTAGCCTGGTGATCTGATCCCCGCAAAAAAAATACTTTTTTCCAATCAGTATTAATATTATTATTTTGTTTTTCATTTATTATTTGATTTATTAGGCTCAATAGATGCCTAGCAGGCTACTAGTACTAGTAGGCCTAGATTATATAAATAATAATAGTAAATACTGTAATTTAATTAATAAAATACAGCTTCCATTTGCCTTACTTTTATGTCATCATATAATATTATAATTATATATACAACCAGACATTAACATTTTTTTTAAAATAATATTTATTATTTTTTCTGACACTTTCAGGAATCGTTGTGTATGATGCAGAGTTTTTGTGACTTCAAACTGAGAGTGAAGTGGATAAAAAGATGACACCGGTACCTACCGACATTGTCATACCCAAACTATAATTTAATTATTTAAAACAAAATGTTGAATTACAAATATATATGTATTTTGCAGAGGATTTAGATGAATTACAATACAAATATTTATGTTGAATGCAAACCTACTACACTATACTCTGTAAATTATGTTATTGTCATGTGGTAGACCTTAAAAATTGAATATTTATTGTATGTTAGGCCTATTTTATATTTTATTATTACTGTATTAGTTTAATATTACTATTATTATAATTTATATTATACAGTACTAGTTTGTACATGTTTTTACCAAAAAAAAATGAATAAATAATTTGTTATTCAATCTAATTGCTTGTTTGTTCATCAATAACAAAACAATTGTAAGCAAGTATATAACAGTTCTTGTTAGCCGCTTATTTCAGGTCATATTATTAATATTAGCTAGGCCCGACGCGCCCGATCACAACGTCACTAAGTGACTTTCCGCCCCTGGAACAATCGGTCGCTAATATGGCTAGGCCTCGGACTCGTATAAAAGCTATTATAATAGTTATGATAAATATTCCTCAAAATGTATACTGTGATAAATAAACAAGTAATAATATAAGTTGTATTGGAATGTATTTATTTATATGAATTCTTATACGCGGACAATTATAAATATCGCGTATATCGTTCGATATAAATAAATTCATAAACACGATGACGATGTGTTTACAAAATGGCGGTTTCGCTAGTTTTCGATGGAACAAATAGTGGTACCTTTAGTTTGAATAGTCGGAGCTGCATCCCAACCACCGAATTTTGTATCTTAATATCGTATTCTGTAGATTATTAATTTTTCTAACAGGGATTTTCAATTCAGGACTGTTCAATTTTTCTAAATATTTTATTTTAATGATTTTCTAGGGTACAATTTCGAAAAAAAGACATTGGTTGATTTTGCCGTTAAATTACAGATTATCGTTTTGTTAAAATACATTTAATTTTACATGACAATATATTAAAACCATTTATGAATTTATTTCACTAACAATATTTTTCCGATAATCAGCTAAATTTACAAATATTGTGTTTTTCCAACACCCTAAAATTTAGCAATTTTGAACTAAATTAGAAAAGTAGGGCGCCCTCTCCGAGTCGAAATTTGACACGATTTGTCGACTGGCTGTCCCACTGTGTATCTTTAATATGGGATCGAAATATTAAATAGCGCGCCCTCTATTGATCTCCCCTTTTGTCAAGCGCTTAACTTATCTTTGTATTAGGCCTACTTCTTTTTTAGTTTTAATAATTTTGTACGAAGCCAATGTACAGAAACGAGAGTGGGAAAAGATTTTGCACTCTTACCATAATTTTATAACTTGATATAATAACTTTTAAATAAACACAGAAAACAGTTAATTTTTTGTTCATATGAACGTGGGTCATTTGATGTTCTCAATTTCTACTGAGCCTCAGTGTGCGACTCCAATCCAGGTCAGTCCATTGAACAAGACTTACTATTTAAAAGACATATCTGGCAATGGAAATTACTTAAGTGGATCACCTGATCTAGCATTTACTACTGGTATTTATGGCGAGCAAGATGAAGCAATATTGATAAACAAAGATATTGGTTCGCAAATAACATTACTCTATGGACACAAAGACCCGACCTTTACATTGGCTTTCTATGTTCTCATGAACGACGGTTCAAAAAAGGCCTTCGTTTATTCCGACTCATTTGAAATTATATTTGCGTTTCATGTTGATCATATGTTTCATGTGTCAGAGGCAGCGGTTAATTACAACGTGTATGGTGAAGTTATTCGTTGCAATGCCATGCGTTCTGAAGAGTGGACATTCTTTGCTCTTACATTCAACGGATTCGAAAGAAAAATACGACTTTGGCGAAACGGGGAGATTGCTTGTATGGCTGCTACGGAATTCTCAGAAATCAATTTTGGAAGCATTGTGTTTGGTTGCGACGAGAGTGTAATGAAGATGGCCAAGCTACAGGTTTACCGTGAGAGCCTTGATGAATATGAGATCAAAGAAGCGAGAGACCTGTAAAATGTTATTAGGAGTAAGAATTATTGTCTTTAGTAAATAGACATACACATCAGTTAATGATTATGATTATCAATTGAAATAATTGTAATCATCACCATATTCACTATCAGTGTCATCATCATCATCATCATCATCATCATCATAATAAATGTATTCATTTTATTTATTGTTTTGTTATCGTTATTATCAACATATATATTCATTGTATTCTTGTTGTTTCTGGTGTTTGAGTCATAACTCCTTTTATGCATATTTTTTTATCCTTTCTAAAATTAGTACTATAGTTTATAGTAAGGTATTTTCTAATAACAATGCTGTTTTTACTGTCGCCTTTGTCTTTTTATTCGGACTTAGAAGTAATATACATTTTTATTATTTTGCAGGTGATGAATGCTCGAAACCAAACCTTTTCCAGGTCCACGTTTCCACAACTGGAAATGCGCCACCATCGGTTATAAGCCATTCTTCTACACACTCGGAGGTCTTCTGAGTATTGAGATGTCGCAGAAACATAAATTGTTTTGGAATTATTTATAATCATGAAACACAAAGCTGTGAAGAATTTAACGGAAATAATTTGTCAAATATTGAGAGAGATTTAATTAGAAAAAATTAAAAAAGTACTACGTAGCAGTCCGGCAAAACTGTTGTAATTGATTAATACTGAAAATAAAAAAGTCAATACAATAAAGTAGAAAGTTAAAAACAAAATAATACTAATAAAACAAATAATAAAGCAATGATTTAACATTTTTTAAATGTTGTAAAAAGAAACAAAGAACAATGTTTTGATTTTCATCTTTTCTATAACAAGAATATTCATGTTAGTGAGTAAACAAGTTTTACATAATTAGGTAAAATGTTTACATAATTAGGTAAAACTGTTTACATAATTTGGTAAAAATGTTTACATAATTAGGTAAAAATGTTTACATAATTAGGTAAAAATGTTTACATATTATTATAAAGTTAAATTGTTTACATATTATTAGTTAAAGTTTAGGTAGGCTTACGTTCACATCATTAGATAAAACAAAAGTTTACCTTTATTAGGTAAAAACAAAAAAAGAACATGTTACCTTATTTATTAAGTAGAAAAGGTTTACATTTTTTACTATGTTTTAAGAAATTGCATGATATTTTTGCCTAGACTGTTCGATTCACAATATCGCGTTAAAACTTGCTCTTTTGTGTTTCAACTTTGATCAACTTTATTCTGTTTTGAATTTTGTTGTAGAATATAATATTAACTAAATGTAATAAAAAATATAGTAAATACGTCATTATTGAGAGGCTGTAGTACTACGTAGCAGTTCGGTAAACTAATTGCAAGTTTAAAATTGTGATTTAGGCCCACTATTACCGAAAATAGAGTAAAAGGCTACATGGCTTTCTCCCTCCCTAAAATGTATTGTGCAAAAAAGACTTGGTAATTTCATTTACTATTTTAAAATATTTTCGAATGCGGAAGCATTGATACAAATCAAAATTGACTTGGAAAATTAAACATCACAGATCGCTTTATATTACCGATACCGATTTAATATTTGGGATGATTTAACATTTGGGAGAGGAGAAAATCTGTCAAAAGATTATTAAATTAAATTATTAAAATTATTAAAATATGTTCTTGCTCAGACAATTATCTTTTGATAACGTCATCACGTCTACAAATTTGATTGACCTTGGTAACGTAATGTCACGTGTATTTTGTATAGAAATATTATATTATTATGAATGGTTTATTATTCTACGTGTCATTCAAAGTATATTGCGCCCCCTTTTGCTCTTATAGCTGAATTGTATTATCATCAGAAAAATAAAATTAAAAAAAACATAACCTGACTTGGCATAAAGAAATATGGTAAAATGAATTGTATTATGCTGAACTCTATAACTAAATAAAGTTTAAAATAAAACTAATAAAAATAGAAGAAGACATAATAAAATAAAATGATAATAATAAATAAATAATAAAACAATTAAAATACATATATAGATATATATATTTATAAACACATCAGGCACAGAAAAAGAAATAACAATAAAAATAAAGGAATCAAAATAAAAGAAACATGAGACAGACAGCAAATATTTCATGACAGTTTCAAAGAAAGGAAGTTGTTCATGTTAATTCTGACTAAATGAAATGTTCAGTAAATGTATTCAGTAAACACATTTAAAGTCATTAATTTAAACAATTAGTATTGGCAGATAAATGTGATATTTAATGTTGTATATTGTTTGTTATTGCATTAAATTAGATATATATTGTACCACGGTAGAGCTTTAACGTTAACATTTCTATTCTATCATTCACAATTTATCAAACATTATCTAGTAAATTGATGTAAGAGTTTGCAAATGACAGTTGTTAGCTGATAGATAAAATAATTAACTAAATAGCCTACAAATAACAACAATATTATAAATCAATCATTTATGTTGACGGTAAATACCTTTTGGAATAGTCTACCTGTCGACATAAACATGCTAATACCAGGGAGTTGTTATCTAATACAACAACCATTATTTGAATAGCTTTTAAAAAACTCATCTTTTCAACAAATATTTTCACCCTCGATAATCATATATCATGTGACCCGTCACTCTCATTGTTTTTTAATTGCTATTTATTTTATTTATTTCATGGATTACTTTTAATTGTATGTGAAGCGCATAATAGGCTTTATCAAGAATGAAATATTAGCAAAAGTCATGTGATTACAGTGACCAATCAAAATGTAGAAAGCCGAGTAAGCACGATTTCTTTGACTTTAAATATATAAATTGCTGAAACTTTTATTCGTTAAAAAGTCCACAATTCGGGAATTGTTGAGAATCTATTTATATGGACAATTTTTTCCGTAAATAAAGGTACCATACCAGGTTAATATAATTTTATCACCGACATTGTATTTGTCACTATCGTATTCTAACTTAAATCCTAAACTCTAAATATTATACAGGTGATGAATGCCCGAAACCAAACCTTTTTCACGTTAAGCCAACTGGAACTGCGCCACCATCGGTTATAAGCCGTTTTTCTACACACTCAGTGGTCTTCTGCGCATTAGAGATGTCGCAGAAACATAAATTGTTTCGGAATTATTTTTAATCACGAAACAAAAAGCCGTGAAGAATTTAACGGAAATAAAACTGAACCAGATTTAATTCGTCGTGTTTAAATTATTGTGTTTCTTTTTATTTGTTTAATAGTTACGTTACCTTTATCTATTAATGTTATATTATGTTTGTGTTGAAATGAGTACTACGTCCGGTAAAACTGTTGTTGTTGTAATTGAATAATGCTGGAAATAAAAAAGTCAATACAATAAAGTAGAAAGAGAAAAAGAAAATAATACTAATAGAACAAATAATAAAGCAATGATTCAACATTTTTTAAATGTTGTAAAACGAAACAAAGACAATGTTTTTCTTTTCATCTTTTTTATAACAAGAATATTCATTTTAGTGAGTAAAAAATGTTTACATAATTAGGTAAAAATGTTTATAAAATTATTATTATTATAAAGTTAAATTGCTTACATATTATTAGTTAAAGTTTAAGTTGACTTAGGTTTACATCATTAGGTAAAACAAACGTTTATTAAGTAGAAAACATTTACATTTTTTACTATTTTAAGAAATTACATTATATTTTCGCCTAGAATGTTCGATTCACAAGATCACGATAGAACTTGCGCTAGTGTGTTTCAACTTTATTCTGTTTTGAACTCGTCTATTGCAGAATATAATATTAACTAAACTTAATGAAAATATAGAAAATACGTCATTATTGATAGGCTGTAGCTAATTAGACTACAAAAATCCATCGAGATCAATGGCCATTTTTTAAATGTAGAGAAGTCTTATGCGTTGCTGACGTCAAATAGAAATAAATAGTTAATTAATATTGATTCATTACTACCGGTAATCTATAGTTTGGCCTAAAATATTAACAATTTTTACATTTTATGGTCAAGTTTTTTTCACTATAAATTTTAATTATCTCTTATCTTTTTTAACACATCATGCATTCACACGTTTGTATTGTGCTACATTTTTTGAATATGTATGCAAGCGTAGTAAGATTACAATCTAAGTTTATTAACAGAAAGAAAGTAACAAACATACATACTTCGGAAGTAGATGTTCAAGTAACAAGTCAATCCGTTTTACAAGAGAAAAAACCTAATCGAACTCATGATGTATTTGTTTATTTGTTTTTGTTTTCTTTTCAACTTTTTGAATTCTCATGCGGGTGAGTTGATTCTTATTTTTTTCTTCAAACAGGTAGTACTAATATAAACATTTTGTAATGCTATGATAGGCCAACTTGATATGTATTCTTACATCTTCAGATTGGTGTTTTATGCATTTCAGTAAAAAAGAAACTTTTGCTAAAATGCATTTAAACATAGTAAACATATATTTAAAAACAACTAATTCATAAAAACATTCCAAATTTAATTACAATATTTATGAGAATAGTAAAATGTATTTAAAACACTAATTCATATAGAAAAAATATAATGTAATATTTATGAGAATATTTATTTTCGTGTGTTTAAAAAATGTATGTAAATATTATGATATTTGCACTCTTCTGCTTTAAAATTTAATGAATATAGTTCTTTGAAAGAGAATAAAAAAAAAACGGTCTACATAATTTTAGATTCTTTTCTTTATTAAAGTACATTTTTCTTAAACAATTTTTAATAAACGTATTTGAAAGAAATATAAAACTAATAATAAATTTAAGATAGAATAGAATTATGGGTACTTTTTAAAGAATCATCATTTATAACCAATTAAATAAAAATAGTAGATTTCTTAATAAAGTATATAAGTGTTTGATTCCTTATACTTATACTTATCTCATATATGTACTATAATGCATAGCTCGTTGACAAATCTACATTTTGTAATAAAATAAAATTGTATTTCAGCACTCATATCTTATGGAAAGCCAGCAACATCATTGTCTGTATATCAAAGTTTTCTACCTGTATATTCGACTGACGGGAAGGAAATAGAACCAGACTGTTTCCATTCAGGTGATATACTGTCTAGGCCACCGTAATCTAAAATAGATAATTATGTACAGCGATCCATATATTATTATACCATCGAGAAATAAGTAATATTTCTCCATCCATTGTTATATACGAAATTCGCATGGGTTAGACCTATTTGATTTGCGCGAGATGAAAATTGATACAAAGGCCAACAAAGGTATTTGGCGTTTTTCATCGATTTTGGCATAAAACTGATTCCATTCATGAAACTGCTATTTATTTAAGTGTCAAGAATTGTAATTGAGGAAATTTTATTTTCGGGCTATACTGGGCCACAACAACATGGCGAATATTTATTATTGGCCGCCTTGGCTATACGCTATTTAGAGCTATAACTAAAACAGATACAAATTCATAACATAAATATTTACATTTTTTAAAGGACAAACACAGGTTGGTGAATGGCTGAAAGTTGATCTTGGAGCCGACTATACGATTACAACAGTGGTCATCATTAATAAAATAAGTAAACTTATTTATCGCAATTAATAATATCATTTTCACCTTCAATTCCACGTACAATTATCATTTTTATACGTATTTAACTTATCATTTTACCTAATAATATATAAAAATAATATAATATATTATAAATAATATATAAATATATAAAACAATATTATTGTTTTATATATTTGCACATTCTACCAAAGTAGTCAAGCCGCTTGTGGAAAACAAAAGAAAAACTAATCCGTAAACAGAACAAAAATTACCAAATCTAGACAAAACTCCACATAACTGCTTTCCGTTTACTATAGTACAAAACTCACATTTGTTTGTTAGTTATGTGAGCGTCTCACTAGACAATACAAATCAGTAGGGTGGGGACGGATATGGCAAGCCTCAGCTGTCTGAAGTATTCAAAATATTATATTATTATATCAATTTTTTATTATATTATATATTGTATTGTAATGAATTATACGTTTTGCATTATATTACTTGGTTTTAGCATTATATTATATCTATTTCTAATATATTATGTGAAAAATGTAACAAATTATTGACTTTTTGTATTATATTATTTGGTTTTAGCATTATATTATGAACATTTAGTATTATATTATTAATAAAATACATTATATTATAATATAATTGTATTATATTAAACGCATTTACTTTACTTTATAACATACAACATTATTATATTATACGGATTCGTTAGTTATATTATTATTTTGTATGATGTTTATTATACGTCACGGCTTATTTCAGTTCTTCTAACTCTTTCTCTCCCTCCCCCTGTTCACTAGCAATCAGCGGCCGGCAGAATCTGAATTGTGTGACTGTTGAAGAATAACTACGTACTAGGCCTAGCCTAGGCCTACTAGGGGATCTAGACAAGTGACCAAGGATCACCGGACAGCTACAACTAATACTACAATACAATAATACTACTACAATAACTACTACTGCTACTACCTAGGCCTAGCTAGTGAGTAGTAGGTAGCTACTACTAGGCTCTAGGGTGTATGTATGATGTTAACTACTAGGCCTAGGGCCTCTAGCTAGGCTAGGCCTAGAGGCCTACTAGGCTAGGCCTAGACTTAAGTTGTAGTAGGCTAGGGCCGGGCCTGCTGCCTTAGGCTAGGCTACCACTACTACTACTACTACTACTAGGCAGCCCATGATGGGTACGAGTAAGCCAAAATTTTGGATATATTTAAACCAAAATTTGGGTACGAGCGTGTTGGCATGGCATGGGTACGGGTTGACCTGTATCCTTCTAGCTAATCGTACTATGCCTAGGCCTCAAGTAAGTCTACGCTACCCAGTCCGGCTACAATATGGTCTATTTTGTTTTATAGCTTTATTGATAGCTGGGTTCAAATCTGTGTTGGGACGGCTTTTTCTCATTCTAAAACAGATTTCCTTATAATAAAATAATATATGAATTTATTTGTAATATTGTAATTTATACATAATATAAGTAATTGCCATTATTACTATTAATTATGTATTATACGGTTACCCCTTAATTATACTATAGTATAATTTCCTTGTTATATTTTACAATATTTTCTTCCTAATTCTACAATTTTGTCTTTCACAGCACAAATTTATCATACTGAATCATCACACACCAAGTCTCATAAATCTCTACTGTATTTTTCCAAGCTACTCCAGCTACGGTACATGGTATTGCCTTGAGGCTAAACTACACGGTATACTGGCACTACCATCATTCCTGGCTCGTCAACCTGTACCACATAAGCACAGTTTCAGTTTCAGTTTATTTACCATTTCAATTTCTGAACATAAGAGATGAACAACTTATGGATGGATAACCGTAAAAGCGAAGCTCGTTTACCGGTCACCCGTTAGTGCAGTGACATTACAGAAAACATAAAGACAGGACAAAGGTGCAATACTTAACAAGACATGTGAACACTTGTGTTTGCAACCCCTTGGATAAAATAATATATTTATATAAAGGAGAAAGTTAGATATTATAATATTTCTTTTTGATCATACAATGATAATTTTTAAATTACTTCTTAAGAAGTCATACTACTGATTCAAAATAGTGACTTACACCCTGTGGTCAAGGCGTTATTTGCTCTTATGCTTATTTCCTCCAACATACAGAGTACATAGGACTTTTTTTATTCATAACTGTTGAATTGTTTCCCAATACATAGTACCTATTGGTATTATATCTAAAAATACAAAGGCGGCTAACACAGATAGTTCCATATATACAGTACTCTTTTATAGATAGATGTATCTCTCCAAACTACTCCCAACTACCTAATCTAATAATAGTACTATTAGCATACTACTATACACTTTGTAGACAAGAAATAAGTTGTATACACCTACAGGACTTATGGTAGTACAGTCGATCGCACTCTCACTGGCCCGGTCAACATAATCTATACCTAGATTATTACAGTAATTAAAGTACATTATTACAGAGTTTTGTTTTTTTTGCAGAAATCAAAGTTATGTGTATAGAAAGCAGTACTCGTATTAAAAACTAAGCAGGTTGCAGGTCTTGAATGCGAACTGGCAGGATATTTTGAATATTTTTTGTTGTTGAAATGATGTCCAGAATCCTAACTTCAATTTCCACGAACTGGAGACGAAGACATATTATGACCCTTTTATTTAAATTTATTTGAATAGACCTCCATGTAAAGTCATTAAAGGCTACATGATTGTTTTATATTTTAATATGTGATAGTAGGAAATCATTGTGTATAATGAGGACTATGAATCTGATATTTACTTGCATTCTTATCTTTTTAAAATATTATTTATAATGCCGGTAATGAGTTAAAAATTTAATGATATTGACTATTTTTGATAATCATCATGTCCTTATAAATTCATTTATACTTTTTATGTGTAATATAGTTCATATATTATGTATTAAATATATTGGTAAGGCCCTATACTGTTATTATTTAAGGAAAGTTTATATACACTATTATTTTATGCCTACCAGTATTAGTATTAATTGTTTATGTAAATATTTTGTCTAATTGCCTTGATTTTTGTATAGGCCAATGGCATCAATGTTTTTCTCAAAGCAAATTAGCCTAATAATGCCACATTTAGACACATGATTCATTGATTTCTGATATTCTGTACTTGTGTGTATGCATTACTAAAATAGTAGTTAATATATTTCATTTATAATGTATGTATAAACATATATTCATATTTTTTTTAACATATTTAAATTTAAAAATTATTACAATACCTATCTACCTTTCTGATATTGTTACTATTATATAATATTCTTTGAGGCAGCAATAAAAAAAAAAATTAGAACAATTAATTTGACTTATACTGTACTATGTTAGTTCAGGAGATGAAGTGTGTGTGGGCAGAAACTAGTGTGTTGGAGGTTGGTGGTGTGAGGTGTATAGTTGTCACTTTAAGACCTAAATTAGATGTTTTCTGAAGAAAAGAAGTAAGCGCATACGCTTTCAAACAACTCCAAGAAGATTCACACAAAAATAATTACTTTCCAATAAAGTAGTATAACAGTGTATATTACAGTACATTGAATAAACTCGAGCGGAATAATAACGCACATAAAAAAACATTCATTTTCTTTTCGAAAAGTGCCCTCTCTAGTTTTCTATTAATTTATTAATAATTATTATTAATTAATGAGTAATATGAACATATTTTTAAAATTCAATGCTGGAAGCTGGTTCTACTCCTAACAAAGTTTCATATCTCCAAATTTCATCAACGTATTCAAAGCACTTCAATATTAAATATCACATTTAACATAAAAATTCGGGTTTTGGATAGAATTTTGCTTAAAAACATATACAAAAAACATCGATAAAAAATACTTTTCGTATTCAAAAACATTTGATACTTGGTACAAATGTTCACTATAGGTTGCTCTATTCACAGAAAAAAATTGCATTCAAGAACGTTTTTTGTTGGTCGTTTTTTCAAAATAGTTATTAGCTTGTAAAAAATGAGTTGGAATTGTATGGTCTTTCATAAGTGTACATTTTGTAAAAACGTAAATTTAAAAAATCAGTGATATGGCTTGATAGTTATTTTTTGTTTGCAATATGGATGGAGCAACCTATATTGAACATTTATACCAAGTATCAAATGTTTTTGAATACGAAAAGTATTTTTTATCGATGTTTTTTGTATATGTTTTTAAGCAAAATTATATCCAAAACCTGAATTTGTAATGTTAAATGTAATTTATTGAAGTGCTTTGAATACGTTAATGAAATTTGGAGATATGAAACTTTGTTAGGAGTAGATACAGTTTCCAGCATTAAATGTTAATATGTATGTTCATATTACTCATTAATTAATAATAATTATTAATAAATTAATAGAAAACTAGAGAGGGCACTTTTCGAAAAGAAAATGAATGTTTTTTTATGTGCGTTATTATTCCGCTCGAGTTTATTCAATGTACTGTAATATAGACTGTTATACTACTTTATTGGAAAGTAATTATTTTTGTGTGAATCTTCTTGGAGTTGTTTGAAAGCGTATGCGCTTACTTCTTTTCTTCAGAAAACATCTAATTTAGGTCTTAAAGTGACTACTATACACCTCACACCACCAACCTCCAACACACTAGTTTCTGCCCACACACACTTCATCTCCTGAACTAACATAGTACAGTATAAGTCAAATTAATTGTTCTAATTTTTTTTTTATTGCTGCCTCAAAGAATATTATATAATAGTAACAATATCAGAAAGGTAGATAGGTATTGTAATAATTTTTAAATTTAAAAATGTTAAAAAAAATATGAATATATGTTTATACATACATTATAAATGAAATATATTAACTACTATTTTAGTAATGCATACACACAAGTACAGAATATCAGAAATCAATGAATCATGTGTCTAAATGTGGCATTATTAGGCTAATTTGCTTTGAGAAAAACATTGATGCCATTGGCCTATACAAAAATCAAGGCAATTAGACAAAATATTTACATAAACAATACTAATATTGGTAGGCATAAAATAATAGTGTATATAAACTTTCCTTAAATAATAACAGTATAGGGCCTTACCAATTTATTTAATACATAATATATGAACTATATTACACATAAAAAGTATAAATGAATTTATAAGGACATGATGATTATCAAAAATAGTCAATATAATTAAATTTTAAACTCATTACCGGCATTATAAATAATATTTTAAAAAGATAAGAATGCAAGTAAATATCAGATTCATAGTCCTCATTATACACAATGATTTCCTACTATCACATATTAAAATATAAAACAATCATGTAGCCTTTAATGACTTTACATGGAGGTCTATTCAAATAAATTTAAATAAAAGGGTCATAATATGTCTTCGTCTCCAGTTCGTGGAAATTGAAGTTAGGATTCCATCATTTCAACAACAAAAAATATTCAAAATATCCTGCCAGTTTGCATTCAAGACCTGCAACCTGCTTAGTTTTTAATACGAGTACTGCTTTCTATACACATAACTTTGATTTCTGCAAAAAAAACAAAACTCTGTAATAATGTACTTTAATTACTGTAATATTAATCTAGGTATAGATTATGTTGACCGGGCCAGTGAGAGTGCGATCGACTGTACTACCATAAGTCCTGTAGGTGTATACAACTTATTTCTTGTCTACAAAGTGTATAGTAGTATGCTAATAGTACTATTATTAGATTAGGTAGTTGGGAGTAGTTTGGAGAGATACATCTATCTATAAAAGAGTACTGTATATATGGAACTATCTGTGTTAGTCGCCTTTGTATTTTTAGATATAATACCAATAGGTACTATGTATTGGGAAACAATTCAACAGTTATGAATAAAAAAAGTCCTATGTACTCTGTATGTTGGAGGAAATAAGCATAAGAGCAAATAAAGCCTTGACCACAGGGTGTAAGTCACTATTTTGAATCAGTAGTATGACTTCTTAAGAAGTAATTTAAAAAATATCATTGTATGATCAAAAAGAAATATTATAATATCTAACTTTCTCCTTTATATAAATATATTATTTTATCCAAGGGGTTGCAAACACAAGTGTTCACATGTCTTGTTAAGTATTGCACCTTTGTCCTGTCTTTATGTTTTCTGTAATGTCACTGCACTAACAGGTGACCGGTAAACGAGCTTCGCTCTTACGGTTATCCATCCATATAAGTTGTTCATCTCTTATGTTCAGAAATTGAAATGGTAAATAAACTGAAACTGAAACTGTGCTTATGTGGTACAGGTTGACGAGCCAGGAATGATGGTAGTGCCAGTATACCGTGTAGTTTAGCCTCAAGGCAATACCATGTAGCTGGAGTAGCTTGGACAAATACAGTAGAGATTTATGAGACTTGGTGTGTGATGATTCAGTATGATAAATTTGTGCTGTGAAAGACAAAATTGTAGAATTAGGAAGAAAATATTGTAAAATATAACAAGGAAATTATACTATAGTATAATTAAGGGGTAACCGTATAATACATAATTAATAGTAATAAAGGCAATGGCAATTACTTATATTATGTATACATTACAATATTACAAATAAATTCATATATTATTTTATTATAAGGAAATCTGTTTTAGAATGAGAAAAAGCCGTCCCAACACAGATTTGAACCCAGCTATCAATAAAGCTATAAAACAAAATAGACCATATTGTAGCCGGACTGGGTAGCGTAGACTTACTTGAGGCCTAGGCATAGTACGATTAGCTAGATTAGAAGGATACAGGTCAACCCGTACCCATGCCATGCCAACACGCTCGTACCCAAATTTTGGTTTACATATATCCAAAATTTTGGCTTACTCGTACCCATCATGGGCTGCCTAGTAGTAGTAGTAGTAGTAGTAGCCTAGCCTAACTAAGGCAGCAGGCCCGGCCCTAGCCTACTACAACTTAAGTCTAGGCCTAGTCTAGTACTAGTAGGCCTCTAGGCCTAGCCTAGGCCGTAGTAGTTAACATCATACATACGCCCTAGAGCCTAGTAGTAGCTACCTACTACTCACTAGCTAGGCCTAGGTAGTAGCAGTAGTAGTTATTGTAGTAGTATTATTGTATTGTAGTATTAGTTGTAGCTGTCCGGTGATCCTTGGTCACTTGTCTAGATCCCCTAGTAGGCCTAGGCTAGGCCTAGTACGTAGTTATTCTTCAACAGTCACACAATTCAGATTCTGCCGGCCGCTGATTGCTAGTGAACAGGGGGAGGGAGAGAAAGAGTTAGAAGAACTGAAATAAGCCGTGACGTATAATAAACATCATACAAAATAATAATATAACTAACGAATCCGTATAATATAATAATGTTGTATGTTATAAAGTAAAGTAAATGCGTTTAATATAATACAATTATATTATAATATAATGTATTTTATTAATAATATAATATTAAATGTTCATAATATAATGCTAAAACCAAATAATATAATACAAAAAGTCAATAATTTGTTACATTTTTCACATAATATATTAGAAATAGATATAATTATAATGCTAAAACCAAGTAATATAATGCAAAACGTATAATTCATTACAATACAATATATAATATAATAGAAAATGATATAATAATATAATATTTTGAATACTTCAGACAGCTGAGGCTTGCCATAGACGGACGCATTTTGTATAATTATTTGTACTCTATGAAATGATGACTTTTTGGCTTTTCCTGTTGTTGTTGCCGCCAAACAATGGGCCAGAATTCATTAATGACTTTGGTTTTTTTCTCCTTCTTTCTTATAGCCCACTTTTATTCATTCTTTCATATCCTAACATAATAATTAGAATTCTCCCTTTATATAAACCATTATTATCTAACATATTTAACATTTGTCCACTTAAATTATTTATGTTATTTTCTGAACAAACAAGACTTATTCAAATTATGTGTCAAATCATGATTTTACCAACAATTCATGACCAAAGAATATGGGTGGTTTATTATACTTTGTGATGTATCATTCCTTAACCAGTAAAACAATTTCGTCAATGGATTTGGCCCACTGTGTGCCGCAGTCATTATTGATCGTTATGTTATTCATTTTTTATCGTTACGGTATCATTATAGATCGTTACGGTATCGTTATCGATGTCACTATCACTATTGATATCAATATTATTATGATCAACATTACTTAAATCTTACGTACATCTTAACTTAATTAAATATTTATAAACAGCTCCATCTGATTTTAACAATGAACGAATTTCTGGTGCTGTGGTAACTATTAAAACGGATGATATGAGTACAGAAACCACGTGTGGTCATACTGTAACAATTGCCGATTCGTTACGCGCTCCATTGATTCAATTTACCTGCAACCCACCAATCAGAGGACGCTACGTGAAACTATGGTTTCCGAATAAAATGGAATTCATTACCATTTGTGAAATTAAGGTCTACACAGATTATTTAAGCCAAGGTAAGTTGTTAGATAAACCTTTTTTTTAAATAGTAGGCCTATTATTTTTACTTTGTTGTTGTTGTTATTTTCTTTGTTTAACTGCCCGATATAACGACACATACACCAGTTGAAAGTCTTCGTCCTGAATTATTTTTTTGGATATACAAAAAGGCAATGTCTATTGATTTTCTGGAAAATCGATATATTGGTGATGTCACAAAAGTAAAAAATGGAACATCCGAATCTTTAATAAGGGATCGAAATATTAAATATCGCGCCCTCTTTTGATCTCCCCTTTTTGTCAAGCGCTTAACTTATCTTTGTATTACTTCTTTTTCAGTTTTAATAATTTAGTTATACTCATGTACGACAAGCCAATGTACAGAGACGAGAGTGGGAAAAGATTTTGCACTCTTACCATAATTTTATAACTTGATATAATATATTTCAATAAACACAGAAAACCGTTAATAATTTGTTCATATGATACCAAAATTAGCCTATTCTAGGTAGGTCATTTGATGTTCTAAATTTTACAGAGCCTCAGTGTGCGACTCCAATCCAAGTCAGTCCATTGAACAAGACTTTCCATTTACAAGACATATCTGGCAATGGAAATTACTTAAGTGGATCGCCTGATATAGCATTTACTACTGGTATTTATGGCGAGCAAGATGGAGCAGTATTGATAAACAAAGATATTGGTTCGCAAATAACATTACTCTATGGACACAAAGGCCCAACTTTTACATTGGCTTTCTATGTTTTCATGAACGACAGTTCGAAAAAGGCCTTCGTTTATTCCAACTCATTTGAAATTATATTTGCGTTTCCTGTTGATCATCTGTTTCATGTGTCAGAGGTAGCGGTTAATTACAACTTTTATGGTGAAGTTATTTGTTGCAATGTCATGCGTTCTGAAGAGTGGACATTCTTTGCTCTTACATTCAACGGATTCGAAAGAAAAATACGACTTTGGCGAAACGGGGAGATTGCTTGTATGACTGATACGGAATTCTCGGAAATCAATTTTGGAAGCATTGTGTTTGGTGGTGACGAGAGTGTAATGAAGATGGCTAAGCTACAGGTTTACCGTGAGAGCCTTGATGAATATGAGATCAAAGAAGCGAGAGACCTGCAAAATGTTATTAGAAGTAAGAATTATTGTCTTTAGTAAATAGACATACACATCAGTTAATGATTATGATTATCAGTTGAAATCATTGTAATCATCACCATATTCACTATCAGTGTCATCATCATCATCATCATCATCATAAATGTATTCATTTTATTTATTGTTTTGTTATCGTTATTATCAACATAATTATATATTCATTGTATTCTTGTTGTTTCTGGTGTTGGAGTCATAACTCCTTTTATGTATATTTTTTATCCTTTCTAAAATTAGTACTATAGTTTATAGTAAGGTATTTTCTAATAACAATGCCGTTTTTACTGTCGCCTTTTTCCTTTGATTCTGATTTAAAGGTAATATATATTTTTATTATTTTGCAGGTGATGAATGCTCGAAACCAAACCTTTTCCACGTCCACGTTTCCACAACTGGAAATGCGCCACCATCGGTTATAAGCCGTTCTTCTACACACTCGGAGGTCTTCTGCGTATTGAGATGTCGCAGAAACATAAATTGTTTTGGAATTATTTATGATCACAAAACAAAAAGCTGTGAAGAATTTAACGGAAATAATTTGTTAAATATTGAGACAGACTTAATTCGCAAGTACTACGTAGCAGTTCGGTAAACTAATTGTAAGTTTAAAATTGTGATTTAGGCCTACTATTACCGAAAATATAGTAAAAGGCTACATGGCTTTCTATCTCCCTAAAATTTATTGTGCAAAAAAGGACATAGTAATTTCATTTTTACTATTTTAAAATATTTCGAACGCGGCAGCATTGATACAAATCAAAATTGACTTGGAAAATAAAACATCACAGATCGCTTTATGTTACTGATACCGATTTTATTTAATATTGGGGATGATTTAACATTTGGGAGAAAATCTGTCTAAAGATTATTAAATTAAATTATTAAAATTATTAAAATATGTTCTTGGTCAGGCAATTATCTTTTGATAGCGTCACCACGTCTACAAATTTGATTGACCTTGGTAACGTAATGTCACGTGTATTATGAATGGTTTATTATTCTACGTGTCATTCAAAGTATATTGCGCCCCCTTTCGCTCTTATAGCTGAATTGTATTATCATCAGAAAAATAACATTTAAAAAAACACAACCTGACATAAAGAAATATGATATATATTAATTGTATTATGCTGGACTCTATAACTAAATAAAGTTTTTACATAATAAAATAAAATGATAATAATAAATAAATAATGAAATCATAATAAAAATTGAATAATAAAACAATTAAAATACATATATAGATATATATATATATATTTATAAACACATCAGGCACAGAAAAAGAAATAACAATAAAAATAAAGGAATCAAAATAAAAGAAACATGAGACAGACAGCAAATATTTCAGGACAGTTTCAAAGAAAGGAAGTTGTTCATGTTAATTCTGACTAAATGAAATGTTCAGTAAATGTAGTCAGTAACATACAACAGTCGTGAGGTAATTTCCCGATTGATTGTAATCAAAACGGTACTGGGTATGGTCTACTAGTTTTCTGCTCCCAACCAGTACATGCATTCATAGAAGCTTTGATGAAGTAAGCCTACCTGGTGGTAACCATAGAACTGTTCCGAGATAACGACTAAACTTCGGCTTTAGTCGATAGAAGATTGAAAAAATTGTTAGAGATTATAGCAGATAAATGTGATATTTAAGGTTGTATATTGTTTGTTATTACATTAAATTAGATATATATTGTACCACAGTAGAGCTTTAACGAAAGTTTAGCAACTTTGTGTAAACATTTTTATTATCATTTACAATTTGTCAAAAATTAACCAGTAAATTGATGTAATAGTTTGCAAATGACAGTTGTAGCCGATAAATAAAATAATTAACTAAATACAAATAACAACAAAATAAATCAATCATTTTTTTTTTCATTTGTTCACTTTTGAAAAAATGTAAAATATCATAACACATTAAGATTAAAGGAAAGGAAATATTCTAAAAGGTTCCAATTCCACGAATTGAAAAAATGACGTTTCGTTTAATATGGCTAATAATAGAGATTTTTAGACAAGAATTTCCCTTCTCATCAATCAAAGGTTTTAATTCTGTTTTCAATTTTTACAAAAACTTTTATCTTGAATGTTTTGAACTTGATCGTTTGTATATTATTCGTTTTATTATAATAGAATTTAAAATATATTTAGTCAATTCTAAAGTTTGCTAGTGTCGATTTCTGCAACTTGTTTTCTGCAGATTGTCGAAGTTTGTCAACGGTTTTATACTTGTAAACTTTTGAAAACCTTTCTTGATAAACTCGGAGTCTCCTCGAGTTTACAGTTGTTAGATTAACATCATTAGGTAAAACAAAAGTTTATTAAGTAGAAAACGTTTACATTTTTTACTATGTTTTAAGAAATTACATTATATTTTCGCCTAGACTGTTCGATTCACAATATCGCGATAAAACGTCCTCTATTGTGTTTCAACTTTGACAAAACTTTATTCTGTTTTGAACTCGTCTGTTGTACAATATAATTTTAAATAAATTTAATGAAAATAGTAAATACGTCATTATTGACAGGCTAGCTAATTAGACTACGACAATCCATCGAGATCAATGGCAATGTTTTAATATACAGAAGTCTTATGCGTTGCTGAGGTCAAATTTCTATAACCCAAGAATAGTTACTCAATTATTTAGTGAAGCATCCATTCATTGACTGCGGCTGTAAGTAACGAAGATTCTAAATTTCATCCGCCAGAGCGCCTCTTAAGTTTACGCATGTGCACTTAATTCCTATAAGTAAACTATCTTAAACGTTGAGGGCACTTTTGGAAAGTGGTTCTTCCAAGGTCACTGTGTTTTTTAAAATTATGCATTTAAATAGTTAATCAATATTCATTACAATCGGTAATCTATAGTTTTGCCTCAAATATGAACAATTTAAATTTTTACATTTATGATCAAGTTTTGTTCACTATAAATTTTAATTATTATATTGTTAACACATCATGCATACAAACGTTTGTATTGTTTGAGTGTTACATTAAAAATTATTTTAATATGTATGCAAGCGTAGTAGGATTACAATGCCAGTTTCTTAACAGAAAGAATGTAACCAACATACATACTTCGGAAATAGATGTTCAAGTAACAAGTCAATCCGTTTTACAAGAGAAAAACTTAATCGAACTCATGATGTATTTGTTTATTTGTTTTTGTTTTCTTTTCACCTTTTTGAATTCTCGTGCGGGTGAGTTGATTTAAATTTTTTTCTTCAAGCAGGTAGTACTAATATAACAATTTTGAAATGCTATGATAGGCCAACTTGATATGCATTCTTACATCTTCAGATTGGTGTTTTGTGTATTTCAGTCAAAAAAAATGTGTTTTTTTGTGCTAAAATGCAATATTAAAGCACAGTAAACATATATTTAAAAATAACTAATTCATAAAAACATTCCAAATTCAATTACAATATTTATGAGGAGAATAGTAAATAATGTATTTAAAATTCATATAGAAAAAAAATATAATGTAATATTTATGAGAATGTTTATTTTCGTGTGTTTAAAAAATGTATGTAAATATTATTATGATATTTGCAGTCTTCTGCTTTAAAATATAATGAATATAGTTCTTTGAAAGAGAATGAAAAAACCGGTCTACATAATTTTAGATTCTTTTCTTTATTAAAATACATTTTTCTTATGTACAATTTTTAATAAACGTATTTGAAAGAAATATAAAACTAATAATAAATTTAAGATTTATAGCTAATAGAAAAGAATTTTGGAACGACGATAAAGGAATGAACATATCGCTACTTTTTAAAGAATCATTATTTGTAACCAATTAAATCAAAATAGTAGATTTCTTAATAATTTATATAAGTGTCTGATTCCTTATACTTATCTCATATATGTACTATAATGCATAGCTCGTTGACAAATTGTAATAAAATAAAATCGTATTTCAGCACTCATATCTTATGGAAAGCCAGCAACATCATTGTCTGTATATCAAAGTTTTCTACCTGTATATTCGACTGACGGGAAGGAAATAGAACCAGACTGTTTCCATTCAGGTGATATACTGTCTAGGCCACCGTAATCTAAAATAAATAATTATGTACAACGATCCATATATAATTATACCATGGAGAAATAAGTTATATTTCTCCATCCATGGTTATATACGAAATTCGCATGGGTTAGGCCTATTTGGTTTGCGCGAGATGAACATTTATACAAATGCCAACAAAGGGATTTGGCGTTTTTTCATCGATTTTGGCATAAAACTTATTCCATTCGTGAAACTGTAATTCAGCTATTCAAGTGTCAAGAATTGCAATTGAGGAGATTTTATTTTCGGGCTATACTGGGCCACGGAAATATGGCGAATATTTACTATTGGCCGCCTTGGCTATACGCTATTTAGGGCTATAACTTTACGTAAACAGATACAAATTCATAACATAAATATTTACATTTTTTAAAGCACAAACACAGGTTGGTGAATGGCTGAAAGTTGATCTTGGAGCCGACTATACGATTACAACAGTGGTCATCATTAATAGAATAAGTAAACTTTTTTATTGCAATTATTAATGTCATTTTCACCTTCCATTCCACGTACAATTATCATTTTTATACGTATTTAACTTATCATTTTACCTAATAATATATAAAAATAATATAATATATTATAAAATAATATATAAATATATAAAACAATATTATTGTTTTATATATTTGCACATTCTACAAAAGTAGTTAAGGCGCTTGTGGAAAACAAAAGAAAAACAAAAATTACCAAATCTAGTCAAAACTCCACATAACTGCTTTCCGTTTACTATAGTACAAAACTCATATTTGTTTGTTAGTTATGTGAGCGTCTCACTAGACAATACAAAGCAGTAGGGTGGGGACGGACGCATTTTGTATAATTATTTGTACTCTATGAAATGATGACTTTTTGGCTTTTTCTGTTGTTGTTGCCGCCAAACTCGTTTGGCTTTATGACATTTGTTTTTTTCTCCTTCTTTCTTATAGCCCACTTTTATTAATTCTTTCATATCCTAACATAATAATTAGAATTCTCCCTTTATATAAACCATTATTATCTAACATATTTAACATTTGTCCACTTAAATTCTTTATGTTATTTTCTGAACAAACAAGACTTATTCAAATTATGTGTCAAATCATGATTTTACCAACAATTCATGACCACGTGATGTTTCATTCCTTAACCAGTAAAACAATTTCATCAATAGATTTGACCCACTGTGTGCCGCAGTCATTATTGATCGTTATGGTATTCATTGTTTATCGTTACGGTATCATTATCAATCGTTACGGTATCGTTATCGATATTGATGTCACTATCAGTATTGATCAATATTATTATGATCATCATTACTTAAATCTTACGTACATCTTAACTAAATATTTATAAACAGCTTCATCTGATTTTAACAATAAACGAATTGCTGGTGCTGTGGTAACGATTAAAACGGATGATAATGAGTACACAAACCACGTGTGGTCATACTGTAACAATTGCCGATTCGTTACGCGCTCCAATTCAATTCAATTCAATTAAAACTTTATTATCCCCATGGGGAAACTCTGTTGGCCTTTTCAAAAGTACAGTACATACAAATATAAAATGGATACAGTACATAAAATATAAAATACGATAACAAAAAAAGCCATACAAAATATACATATAAAATCCTAAAAAGTCGATTTAAAATACTACAAAAAATTTACCTGCAATCCACCAATCAGAGGACGCTACGTGAAACTATGCTTTCCGAATAAAAGGAATTCATTACCATTTGTGAAATTAAGGTCTACACAGATTATTTAAGCAAAGGTAAGTTGTTAGATAAACCTTTTTTTTAAATAGTAGGCCTATTATTTTTACTTTGTTGTTGTTGTTATTTTCTTTGTTTAACTGCCCGATATAACGACACATACACCAGTTGAAAGTTTTCGTCCTGAATTATTTTTTTGGATATACAAAAAGGCAATGTCTATTGATTTTCTGGAAAATCGATATATTGGTGATGTCACAAAAGTAAAAAATGGAATATCCGAATCTTTAATAAGGGATCGAAATATTAAATATCGCGCCCTCTTTTGATCTCCCCTTTTTGTCAAGCGCTTAACTTATCTTTGTATTACTTCTTTTTCAGTTTTAATAATTTAGTTATACTCATGTACGATAAGCCAATGTACAGAGACGAGAGTGGGAAAAGATTTTGCACTCTTACCATCATTTTATAACTTGATATAATATATTTCAATAAACACAGAAAACCGTTAATAATTTGTTCATATGATACCAAAATTAGCCTATTCTACGTAGGTCATTTGATGTTCTAAATTTTACAGAGCCTCAGTGTGCGACTCCAATCCAAGTCAGTCCAAACAAGACTTTCCATTTACAAGACATATCTGGCAATGGAAATTACTTAAGTCGATCGCCTGATATAGCATTTACTACTGGTATTTATGGCGAGCAAGATGGAGCAGTATTGATAAACAAAGATATTGGTTCGCAAATAACATTACTCTATGGACACAAAGGCCCAACTTTACATTGGCTTTCTATGTTTTCATGAACGACAGTTCGAAAAAGGCCTTCGTTTATTCCGACTCATTTGAAATTATATTTGCGTTTCCTGTTGATCATCTGTTTCATGTGTCAGAGGTAGCGGTTAATTACAACTTGTATGGTGAAGTTATTCGTTGCAATGTCATGCGTTCTGAAGAGTGGACATTCTTTGCTCTTACATTCAACGGATTCGAAAGAAAAATACGACTTTGGCGAAACGGGGAGATTGCTTGTATGGCTGATACGGAATTCTCGGAAATCAATTTTGGAAGCATTGTGTTTGGTTGCGACGAGAGTGTAATGAAGATGGCCAAGCTACAGGTTTACCGTGAGAGCCTTGATGAATATGAGATCAAGGAAGCGAGAGACCTGTACAAGGTTATTAGGAGTAAGAATTATTGTCTTTAGTAAATAGACATATACATCAGTTAATGATTATGATTATCAGTTGAAATAATTGTAATCATCATCATATTCACTATCAGTGTCATCATCATCATCATCATCATCATCATAAATGTATTCATTTTATTTATTGTTTTGTTATCGTTATTATCAACAAATACATTCATTGTATTCTTGTTGTTTCTGGTGTTTGAGTCATAACTCCTTTTATGCATATTTTTGTATCCTTCTAAAATTAGTACTATAGTTTATAGTAAGGTATTTTCTAATAACAATGCTGTTTTACTGTCGCCTTTGTCTTTTTATTCGGACTTAGAAGTAATATACATTTTTATTATTTTGCAGGTGATGAATGCTCGAAACCAAACCTTTTCCACGTCCACGTTGCCACAACTGGAAATGCGCCACCATCGGTTATAATCCATTCTTCTACACACTTGGAGGTCTTCTGCGTATTGAGATGTCGCAGAAACATAAATTGTTTTGGAATTATTTATACTCATGAAACACAAAGCTGTGAAGAATTTAACGGAAATAATTTGTCAAATATTGAGACAGATTTAATTAGAAAAAATTTTAAAAAGTACTACGTAGCAGTCCGGCAAAACTGTTGTAATTGAATAATACTGGAAATAAAAAAGTCAATACAATAAAGTAGAAAGTGAAAAACAAAATAATACTAATAAAACAAATAATAAATCAAGGATTTAACATTTTTTAAATGTTGTAAAAAGGAACAAAGACAATGTTTTTATTTTCATCTTTTCTATAACAAGAATATTCATGTTAGAGAGTAAAAAATGTTTACATAATTAGGTAAAAATGTTTACATAATTAGGTAAAAATGTTTACATAATTAGGTAAAAATGTTTACATATTATTATACAGTTAAATTGTTTACATATTATTAGTAGGTAGGCTTAGGTTTGCATTTAGGTAAAAACAAAAAATAACATATTAGTTTATTTATTAAGTAGAAAAGGTTTACATTTCTAACTATGTTTTAAGAAATTACATGATATTTTCGCCTAGACTGTTCGATTCACAATATCGCGATAAAACTTGCTCTATTGTGTTTCAACTTTGACAAACTTTATTCTGTTTTGAATTCTTTTGTAGAATATAATATTAACTAAATGTAATGAAAATATTATCATTATTGATAGGCTATAGATAATTAGACTACCGTATACGACAATCCATGAGATCAATTGTTTTTTTAATGCGTTGCTGAGGTCAAAGTTCAATAATCAAGAATGGTTACTCAATTATTTAGTGAAGCATCCATTCATTGAATTTAGTTACTACTGCTGTAAGTAAGGAAGATTCTAAATCTCATCGCCAGAGCGCCTCTTTAGTTTACGCAGGCGCATTTAATTCCTATAAGTAAACTATCTTAAACGTTGAGGGCACTTTTGGAACGTGGTTCCTCCAAGGTCACTGGTTTTTTTTTTTCAATTATGCATTTAAATAGTTAATTAATATTCATTCATTACTACCGGTAATCTATAGTTTGGCCTAAAATTATAAAAAATTCACATTTTATGATAAAGTTTTGTTCAATACAAATTTAAATTATCTCTTATTGTTAACACAAATCATGCATTCACACGTTTGTATTGTGCTACATTTTTTGAATATGTATGCAAGCGTAGTAGGATTACAATGTCAGTTTATTAACAGAAAGAATGTAACCAACATACATACTTCGGAAGTAGATGTTCAAGTAACAAGTCAATCCGTTTTAACAAGAGAAAAACTCACGATGTATTTGATTATTTGTTTTTGTTTCCTTTTCAACTTTTTGAATTCTAATGCGGGTGAGTTGATTCTAGTTTTTTTCAAATAGGTAGTACTAAAATAACAATTTTGAAATTCTATGATAGGCCAACTTAATATGCATTCGTACATCCCCAAGAAATTGATATTTTCAGTCAACCAAAAACTCGATTCCAATTTGTTTTTGCAAAAAAATATATTAAATACTAATAAATATGTATTAAAAAGTACTAATTTGTATAAAATAAAATAAAAACTATCTCGAATTAATTTATTGTCTCTAGACATAGTACCCTACGAGTATACGTCATAATATAGACTATAAAGTCCCAAATACAATTAGTTAGTTTTTAGAAGAAAAAAAAGATGCCTTTATTTATCAATAAAAAAAAATAAAATAATCATATTTCAGCACTCGTGTCTTTTAAAAAGACAGCAACATCCTCATCTGTATTGAAATCTTCTACATGGAGTGACAGTGATCCTGTGCATGCGACTGACGGGATTGATAAATACACTCCTAATTCGTGTTTCCATTCCGGTGAGCTAAACTGAAAAAAGCAAGGCCATATACATGGCTGCAGTCGCATGTTCAAGTTAGCGTTTACCGACCGACCTACCGACCAACTGACCGGCATAGTGAGCTGTAAAAATTACGTAAAGATACCTACATAGACTCCCCTTTAATACTCGTGACCAAATCAGCCGTCGAAATTGGATTTGTTTGGTTGGTAATTTTCATTTGTATGTTATGATAGTATGTATGCCATGTAGGATGGTTCATTACCATTTTATTCCTCCTTCGTTTTATACGCTAAAATAAACTTGTATGCCATTTTGACATTTTTTTATAGGAAAAACACAGATTGGTGAATGGTTAGAGATTGATCTTGAAGAGAATTATAACATATCAACAGTTGTTATCATTAATAGAATAAGTACGGTAACCTTATTACTTCTCATTTAAATTTGTATTTATCCACTCATTTATAATTATTTTTACAAATCAATTTATTTGTTTATATCTATTTTTTCTTTTGTATGTTTTTCATTTTATTTTTTATTTTTTCTATTGTAAGGTAAAGGTAAAGTCCAAAACTAAGCTAATGCTAACGGCCGTGGTGCCCATCTCTATTTCTTTAGCGTTTGGGCCAGACTTCACTAAGTGTGTATGTTTGTAGGGGGTACGCCACTCTTCCCGCACAAACGAGTTTGTTTTACCTTTCCAATACTTTTTACATAGGCCTACCGGTACCCATTTCTATCATCTAGGTGGGGAGGAACAATGTGGATAAAGAATCTTGCTCAAGGACTCAACACTGCAGTGACCGAGCCGGGACTTGAACCAGCAACCTCTTGATTGGAAGTCCAATGCTCTAATGCTCTTTATTTTGTATTATTTTCTTTTTTTTTATTGTTTATTTTATATCTTTCTGATTTTTATGTTGTACAATTTTTTATTGTTTCGTTGTTATAAATTGTAATTTTATTTTCATTGTATTCTTTTTCTTTCTATTGTATTAGTTTCCTTCATTTTTTATTTATATTGTATCCTTTTTTGCCGAGAATGGTAAAATATAAATGCAATGATACACAATAATCGATTCGTTTTCTTTTAATTTTTTTTTTCAATTTGTTTAATGAAACATTAAATTTTTATTATCTAATTATTTAATTATGTTAGCTCTGTTAACTTTTCTGGCTGTTTTACTTTATCGTTTTGAATAAGCTTTTCGCTTTTTTTTGTACCTATTATTGTTATTGATATTACTTTGATTAATATTCATTATTTAAAAATTATTTATACTGTACACTTGATAATAGCATCAGATGCTATCCAACGTGAACGATTTGTTGGTGCTGAGGTAATGGCAACAGATGAATTGAATGCACAAACAACGTGTGGTCAGCCTATATCGCGTCAAGACGTGTTACGCGCCCCATTGATTGATATCACCTGTAACCCACCAATCAGAGGACGCTATGTGAAACTATGGTTTCCGAATAAAATGGAGTACATAACGATTTGTGAAATTAAAGTATATAGTGATGAATTTAAAATGGGTAAGTTTTATCTTATGTTTGTAGTGGACACACTTGGGGAAAGAGAGCAAGACAAAGAAAGAGAATAAAATGAAGTGATGACACCAAGATGAAGCAAGTGTGCTTGTCTGGGTATCCAAACTAAATAACGTTCTGATGATAAGCGAAGGTGACCATATCCTAAAGTTTTCAACTTATTTGGTCACCTTCCACACTCATCATACTTTTTTAAAATCTAAACGTTTAAGTAAAATGTATATTGATGTGTGTGGAAAAGAATTAATAAACAAACAACAAACAAACAAGTCTGCATCAGAAAATAGTATTATGGATAGCCGGCCATTGATGTTAAAGATGGCACATGATGATGTTGATGATAACAATGATAATAAATAAAGATGTATTGTTCCCTGAAAAACAATTTTTACATTTTTGCTTTTGAATATGCCATTTAATGTCATTTAATAGTTGTAGACTTTGAACAAAATTCTAAAAGATCTAGCTGCAAGCCAATGGATTTTTGGTTGAATTTAACCATTTATTACGTTATTTTATAACTGAAAACATTTTTCCCATTTTTAGTCACGTGCTAACGCAACTCTACAGTTCACCAAGTCGGTCGGTCGGTCAGTAAACACTAACTCACATTTGAGAGCACGCGACTGAAGCCATTGTATATGTTTTTTCTACGGATGTGATTAACTTTATTAAAACTACAAAATAACCTATTCAAAGTCTGATTTAATTAATTTTCATTTTTCATGTTTTTGGGGACTGGGACAATACAAATAAATATAATTATATTACCGTATATAAATATGAAATATTTATTGATGCAAAGAAGATTTAAATGTAATTTTGAGTGAAAGCTCGTGTTTTCAATTTACAGAGCCTCAGTGTGTGACTCCAATCCAAGTCAGTCCGTTGAACAAGACTTACCATTTACAAGATATATCTGGCAACATCAATTACTTAAATGGCTCATCGAATCTGGAATTTACTACTGGTATTTATGGCGAGCAAGATGAAGCAGTATTTATAAACCGGGATATTGGTTCTGAAATAACATTAGTCTATGGACACAAAGGCCCAACTTTTACCATAGCGTTCTATGTTTACATTGTCGATGGTTCCAAAAAAGTCATAATTTATTCCGATACATTTGAAATAGTATTTGCGTTTCAAGGTAATATACTTGTCCGCGCGTCAGAAGTAGCAGTTAATTACAACGTGTATGGCGAGGTTATTCGTTGCCATGCCTTGCGTTCTGAAGAGTGGACATTCTTTGCTCTTACTTTCAACGGATTCGAAAAAAAAATACGGCTTTGGCGAAACGGGGAGATTGCTTGTATGGCTGACACGGAATTCTCGGAAATCAATTTTGGAAGCATTGTGTTTGGTAGTGACGAGAGTGTAATGAAGATGGCCAAGCTACAGGTTTATTATGAGAGCCTTGATGAATATGAGATAAAAGAAGCGAGAGACCTGCACAATGTTATTAGAAGTAAGAATTATTGTCTTGTAAATAGACATATATATCAGGTAATGATTATGATTATCAGTTGAAATCATTGTAATAATCATTATAATCACTAGGCCTATCAGATTGTGATTATGATGATAATTACAATGATTTCAACTGATAATCATATATTATTATTTAGTGTTACTTCACTGAGTGTCATCATCATCATAAACGTATTCATTTTATTTATTGTTTTGTTATCGTTATTATCAACATATATATTCATTGTATTCTTGTTGTTTCTGGTGTTTGAGTCATAACTCCTTTTATGCATATTTTTTTATCCTTTCTAAAATTAGTACTATAGTTTATAGTAAGGTATTTTCTAATAACGCCGTTTTTACTGTCGCCTTTGTCTTTTAATTTATTATGACTTATAAGTAATATACATTTTTATTATTTTGCAGGTGATGAATGCTCGAAACCAAACCTTTTCCACGTCCACGTTTCCACAACTGGAAATGCGCCACCATCGGTTATAAGCCGTTCTTCTACACACTCGGAGGTCTTCTGCGTATTGAGATGTCGCAGAAACATAAATTGTTTTGGAATTATTTATAATCACGAAACACAAAGCTGTGAAGAATTTAACGGAAATAATTTGTCAAATATTGAGACAGATTTAATTCGCAAGTACTACGTAGCAGTTCGGTAAACTGATTGCAAGTTTACAATTGTGATTTAGGCATACTATTACCGAAAATAGAGTAAAGAAGGCTACATGGCTTTCTCCCTCCCTAAAATGTATTATGCGAAAAAGTACACAGTAATTTCATTTACTATTTTAAAATATTTCGAACGCGGCAGCATTGATACAAATCAAATTTGACTTGGAAAATTAAACATCACAGATCGCTTTATATTACCGATACCGATTTGATATTTGGGATGATTTAACATTTGGGAGAAAATTTGTCAAAATTATTAAATTAAATTATTAAAATTATTAAAATATGTTCTTAGTCAGCCAATTATCTTTTGATAACGTCATCACGTCTACAAATTTGATTGACCTTGGTAACGTAATGTCACGTGTATTATTATTATGAATGGTTTATTATTCTACGTGTCATTCAAAGTATATTGAGCCCCCTTTCGCTCTTGTAGCTGAATTGTATTATCATCAGAAAAATAAAATTAAAAAAAAACATAACCTGACTTGGCATAAAGAAATATGATAAAATGAATTGTATTATGCTGGACTCTAACTAAATAAAATTTAAAAAAACTAATAAAAATACAAGAAGACATAATAAAATAAAATGATAATAACAAATAAATAAATGAAATAAAAATAAAAATATATTAATAAAGCAATAAAAATACATAAACACATCAGGCACAGAGAAAGAAATAAAAATAATGAATCAAAATAAATGAAACATGAGACAGAGACAGCAATATTTCATGACAGTTTCAGAGAAAGGAAGTTGTTCATGTTAATTCTGACTAAATGAAATGTTCAGTAAATGTATTCAGTACACACATTTAAAGTCATTAAACAATTAGTGTTAGCAGATAAATGTGATATCAAAGAACTTATAACACAAGAATCTACTGTTCGTCCGAAGCGCGTGACAATTTCGAAAGGCATTGTGGGATAGAATAGAGCTAATGGGTGGCGCCATGGAGAAGCGCGCCCGCATCAAATTAGAAAGTCAAAATCATAAAGGGGATCTGCTAATACCATTAGGGTGGGGGGGGGGGGGGTAGAGTAATTGACTGAGCCCTCTATTGGAGTAGTACGCCCTCAACAAATTAGAAAGTCAAAATCATAGAGGGGATCTGCTATATTATAATACTATAGGGGAGATAGAGTAATTGACTGAGCCCTCTATAGGAATTAATAGTTTTGACTTCCTAGTTTGGAGGGGGCGCTGCTCCATGCTGTGAAATGGCGTCGCCCAGTTTGACCTTTTAACCCTGTACTTCCGATACTGTGTTTTGAATGCAAATTGAAGAACAGGAGATTATAAGTTATAAGTTCTTTGGTGATATTTAATGTTGTATATTGTTTGTTATTGCATTAAATTAGATATATATTGTACAACGGTAGAGCTTTAACGTTAACATTTCTATTCTATCATTCACAATTTATCAAACATTATCTAGTAAATTGATGTAAGAGTTTGCATATGACAGTTGTTGTAGTAGTAGTTGTTGATAGACAATTAAAGTAATTAACTAAATACGAATAACCGAATAACAACAATATAAATCAAGCATTTTTTTTTTCATTTGTTCACTTTTGAAACATTTCCATTTTGTTTTGCTTTGTGTGGTTTTGAGGTGTTCTGGAAACGCGATTTACATACAACATGTTTACTGCGCACCCTTGTGGCCGTTTAATCGTAGAGTTAGAAAACGTTAATACAACAAATGATTTACTCGATATTTTTCTGTAGAGGCCTATCTTCTCATATTTCATTCCGATTACGCGGCCAGTCTACGCGTGGCGGCAACCGAAAATTGCTCTTCGCGTACTCAAACATTATCCGTTTTGTTTTTTCATGTGACTATGATGACGCAGTATACCCACATGCACATTTAGGAATCTGTAATTGGTTGTTCAGAAAATTTAACCAAATATTTTAAACTTCTTTTCGCTAATACAGAGAAAAGCAAAAATTAATTTAGCTTATTAACCTAAGATTTTATCAAAACCGGCGACGGCATAGAGATATCACTATTCGGTTATTAGCGTTTTAGCGAAATATAATGCAACGCCGGATTCACTCTATTTGGCATGCGCAAATATCTGCCGGGCTTATTTTAATCTTACAGCAGACTACTTGCCGCGTCGTAATAGAACGTCAAACTGAACGAATATAAAATTTATTCCTCATTTAATTGTTGGTCTTTTTATTTTGTATCGTAATTAATCCTTTCAAGGTGTTTCTGGAAATTAACAGTTGACGTGTGTACAGAATTATAATAGTTATGCCTTGTTATGGTTTGTTGTCACGTTTCCATAGTAACTTATTTATGTGAACAGCTAATTGAATTCAAAATAGTAACTGCTTTGTTTTCTTTCGCTCGTTTTACGTCCCTTGAGTTGCTATAAGCTAATAACTAATAAGCTTATTGATTAAAATACTTTACATAATTATTAACTGTTTAACGTTTTTATTATCTCAAGGATAAAACTGCTCGTAGTGCTCCTCTGTGATATATAGGCTAACGTCTTTTTTATCCCGAAATAACTCGTTACAAATATTTGTCTGTGTAGGCCTACCTATTGTTGTTTTAAGAACCACTAAACATGTTCCTCCTAGCTCAAAATGCTCTTGTTTTTTTCAGGATAAGACTAAAAAAAGATGTTACAATTAATAGTATATAGGCGTACCGTGCATATTTTATCCCATTTTAATGATTGAAAGTACTGTACATGTATTATAGCCGTGTTTGTAAAAAAAATAATTAACTGATTCGCAACGTTATAGGCCTAAATATTCTACTAGTGGAAATTATAATAAATGTTCAACTACCGCGGCAAAATTCGAGAACCGAAATTATTTTTGACATTATAAGCAAATACAAATTTACTTTATAATAAACTGGTGTACTTTAATATTATAGTGAATAGTTGTTTAGTAGAATAATAGGAAGAACATTTTCATGAATAGGAGAGTCCGAAATCGCTAAAGGTTGAAGAAATAGAAACATAATAATTGCAAAATTATGGTGGGAAAATTGCGAAAGTAGGCTGGAGAAATAGAACAATTGCGAAGTAGGCTGGAGAAATAGAACAATTGCGAAGTAGGCTGGAAAATAGAAACATTTGGAAAGTCTAGGTAGGAAAATAAAGCTGGAGAAATAGGAAAATTGTGAAAGTAGGCTGGAGAAATAGTAGAATTCCTATAGACTGGAAAAATAGGAAAAGATGTTGTAGAAACAGGACAAATTGCGAATAAACTGGAGAAAGAGGACAATTTGCGAAAGGAAAATTGCAAAAGTGGGTCTGAGAAATGGAATACGAAAGTATCATGTTGGAGAAATAGGGAAATGGAAACAGTAGGAATATATTCTTACTTTTTTATGGATAATATTTTCTGAAGTGAATAATAAATGAAACATTAACTTAGCTAATAAGAAAACCCTTTTTTCAATTATAATAGACAAGAAAGACAGTTAACAGAATGCAAAAGTTTGCCAAATGTGACGTCATTGCCGTTCTTATGTAACGATATGCTGTATATCAACCCGGATGCTGATATTGATTAGCGTATTTTTTTACTATTACAATTTGTTCACACTAACAATGTAGGGGGTAGAAAATTAGTATTGTCTGCGCTTACACGCAATCAATCATAACCTGACCAATCAATATAATCCCGTCTGATATGATGGATGATGAATAAGCACCATTGTCAATGTATTAACCATGTTATTCTTCTTATATGTTATTATATTTTCCGTGTGGTACAACATGTTGCCTTTCCAAACAAGACAATTTAACGCGCAGTCTAGGTCAAAAGAGGAGATAATAAACGCGCGGGATAAGCATTTTTTAAGAGATGACTTTCGCCTAAAATAAAAACAAATGGTAGATAATTTACTAATTTATTTACAATTGTTCAAAGAGAATAAATTCACGCTAGCTTTAATGTCAAAGCATTTAATGAAATTCAATCAATTGAAATTTTACACCTGCCGGTTAAAGTGTTTCTTTGATCGTTCCGATACTTCATGATAATTAACTTCATTATACTGGGAAGGATTTCACTCTAATTTAACCTCGATACATATATATTGATAATGCGCAAGACAGTAGAAATTGATTTTTTTACCTTTTTACCGACAGTCGCTTAGGATGTGGAGTTTTTTTAGTAAAATTGTCAAAACCTGCATTTTTATAGTATGCCTGAAATATTTTAACTTGAAAGTTCTTACAAAAAGTAAAGAGATTAGGACTCGAATTTGACTTTAAAATTACTATATTATTATAATTGGAACAAATAGTTTTTGTTTATATTTCCGGTTCCCGTGCTGTCCTGTTTTCCTCACAAGCTTTGCTTTTTTTTTATTTTGCCTCTGTTAGTTCTATCAAATTATTGTATAGTTTATTTTATGAACTATGAAATAAATGTAACTTTTGAATCGAATATTCGTTTTTAATATTTGAATGTAATGTGTTTGTACAGCTAAGTCATAAACGTTAATAAATAAACAATTTCGTTTGCTATTATTATATGATATTGGGTTATCCACTTCATAGCGTGTAATAATAATTATTCTTCTATTGTATCATGTGACCTTCAAGCTATATTTGTACTGCAAAACCAACGATAGACCTACTTCAACTTATACGATATAGTATTGTATTATTATTACTTGATACAGGGATGATGTATACAGTACAGTAAGCCCCAGGCAAAACTTAGTCATGCATGACAAATGGACGCGCTGCGCCGAGCCAAATAGTCTGGACATTAAACTGTATAATGTTTGGACATTTGATAGAGGCCAAATCGGGGAAGAGTTATTTAACCAAATAAATCTACTCATATCAGATCGATCTGAGGCAATTTTTTTTTAAATGATGTGATGTGATCAAAGTATAAACAAACTCTTTTGTTTCACATTGTGTCCACACTGACGTTTTATTCACCGGGTGATCATGTGTCCACACTAATGACCATTATGTTTGCATAAGTAGTCATTATTTCTCCAACAAATTTCTATGGCAATTTTGTGATGTAATAAATAAAAGTACGTATTGAAATCATACATTTTGAACAAACAAGGCCATATACATAGCTGCAGTCGCGTGCGCAAATTTGAGTTAGTGTTTACCGACCGACCGACTGACATAGTGTGCTGTAGAGTCGCGTTTGCATGCGACTAAAAACGACACACGTAAGCTACTGATTAGAGTGTATAAACGTGGATACCAGTGTATCATGTATCAGGAAAGTTGAAAAACGATCGACGATAAATAGACAAATATGCATTTTTCATACATAAAACAAAAGAAATATAAAAACTTTTCATTCTAGAACTATAGAATAACCATCTATGCTTCCTTGATGAAAATATTATTTTTATCAAAGACAGCATAAATGATTATCCTATATAACGAAAGCCTTTCTAATTTCTTTTGTTTTATGTAATAAAAATGCATATATTTATCGTCGATCGTTATCGTCCAAGTGTAAATGGGCTTTAAAGCCTGTTTTCCTGTCGACGTTATTCGACGCTATCGTCGTTGATCGTTAACAGTTCAACGACGATCGTTTGAAAACGATCAAGTTGAAATAATACCGATAGCGAGTACCTTTTTCTGTAAATCGTTAACATTTCAATGTTTACGTAGAAGGTCGCCGATTATTTATCGTCGATCGTTATCGTCCTACCTACTAACGTCGACAGGAAAACAGGCTTTAGGTCTATGATACCTCAATGGTCAATGATACATGTGTAAAACTACGTTAAAGCAGAGACACATTTACATACAGCAGTTGGTTTTCAAGTTCATCAAACTATAAGTTCTCACCACCACCAATAAAATGTTAGTCAATTTATTGATATTTAATTATGTTTACCCTCGCTGATATTATTTCTTCATGTAAGGTATCGAGGCGTTTTCTTCACTAAAAAATCCAATATCCTTTAATATTAATTCTAGACTAGGCATATTATTTGTAATAACTCAATCGACCAATACATATTTATTTTGTTTTGTTTTGTTTTTGGTCGATTTTATCAATCAAGCGTATAACAACAAGATAACAGTTTCTAATTAAATATTATATTGTGTTTTGATTGTATAAATTGTTCATTGTACACTCTTTA